>NW_008752201.1:78534-136506 GCF_000715545.1 Opisthorchis viverrini | reverse complement strand
TCTTATGACTGAATTTCAGTTTCGGAATTGAAAATTCGAAGCAGGACTTCTCGTGGAATTATGAAAACTGAAGAGTAAGGCATTCTTTTTTCTCCACTCTTTCCTACAGTCTTACATGAATGACGTAAAAACGCACCAGAGTCTACGGAGAGCACCTCACACCCCACTGTAATGCGCGGGTGCATGAGACGCAGGGGGGGGGTCAGAGACATGTATCACTATAAAATTCATGAATACTGAGAGACGCATGTGATGGGTATCAGGTGACAAATATTTGATCATCAGCTGATCAGTCTGTTATGCGGCCTTGGATAGCTTATTAGGCTAAGGATAAAATGAGCTCTGTATAAGGTGTTTTGATAGGGTGCTTAAACAAATCAGCTGTCCTAGCGTCCCGTGTCTGAAATAATTTTGAGAAAGCGCCACTCAATAAAACTACGTGAGCACTGTTGAATCCCCACATAACAAGGTGTCCCAAGACCCATATATTATGTCTTCATCTTGGATGCATATTCTAGTACAAGACACTCAGTGCTATAACTGACTTAAGGGTACAAAAAGGCTTTCTTCTGAAGTCTGAATTAACTGAACAAGTTTTCGGTATATGGCACCACAGTATATGGACATACCTTCTAGAGGTGCAGTTGAGCTGATCTTCCTGGATTCACGTTTCAGGTAGATCTCTCGATGTGTGACCCTGAAACCTACAGACATCTGACTAATGTCAAGTTTTCAGCAGAAAGCGATGACATTATCACCCATACAACAATACTCTATGGTAACGCCAGTACATCATGTTATAAACAACACTGCAAGGATCCTGTGCAAAGATGTCAGCCTACCAGTAAACCTCTTCGTCGAACGGAATCCGAACATCTTATGAAGTTTAGGAGGATGAATAGTCTTATACTTCCTCTGTTTATACGTTAGAACTCAAAAAAAATTTTCCGTTACTATTCGGAGAACTCTTGTCAAAAGCAAGAGCACAGACACAATGAACAAGATTTCATAAGAACATCACACCATTTGCTGAACTTAAGGATGAAATAAGCCTTGGTTCATTGTATTTCGGTTCCAATTTCCCGGTCACCACTCAGAAGACTTGCACACAAGCTTAATAATTTCGTCAAATATCCAAGCTTAGGAAGTCTAGCTAAACCATGGTGGCGTGATATGTGCATGCCAGTCATCCACGTTGAATTAATAAACACCTGATATCTGGTCCGTTTTAGTATTGAGGTCAAATACGGTTCTGTAACACCAATTTCGTTTGACTTCGATGTTTCAGGACTGCGCGTGGGCAGCCAGACCACAAAGTAATGGCCAAAACCCCTCCAAATTGAGAAGTATCTCCTCCAAGGAAATTTCACTTGTGTTGAGATCAAAAATCAGGGAAAACATTCCAATTCACATCGCTACTCTATCTGGACGAAATAGGCAGTACCTGGTAGTCATTTGCACGAAAACAGCTCTGAATCGAACTCTGTTGGTCGAAGACCTTCAGTTGGTTGAAGTGGTTAGGACTCATAAGCAAGCTGCTACCCATCGTCTGTCAGCAACGTATCCGTGCATTATGAGGGTGATAACTTTATGTAAAAAAAACACCAAGCCGGATTGAATGTTTAATTAGGTCCACTACTTTGGTGATAATCCTGACTTCTAAATATACAACACAAAGACGGGTTATCAGACAATTTAATTTTTTTTCGTTTAGGCGAAAACGTGTGCGCTTTCTGAACCGCACGCCGTAGGTCACTAAGTCAAACACACTTGCCGCGCTTTCTCACAAGTAATACATTCGACTTGCCATTTAGGATCACTTCGACAAATATTTGACCGGCATACCCATCGTCAATACCCATAATTGCTGAACTTGGAACGTTTGCACGCAAAAACTGGACCCTTTAAATGCTTGTACATACTTCCCCTCATATCAAGAATCTAGTGAGTAACCAGAAATTCAAAACAAACATAACTGACCATTTTCATAGGGGAACTTGTACCTTCGGAACAATTCAATAGCTTCACACTGATGGGACTACGGTCTCCTAAGGAACAAGGATCATTTCCATAGAACGAACATACCACCCATTTACCAACACCTATGCCTGAATGTTCTAACTGTTCACTGGAATGCCCAAGACCATCAGCAAGACGAATCTATCTACGTCCGAACAACGCACGCTCCGGAGGCAGGAATGCTCATCGGCAAGAACCAGACACAGTTACCGTTATAGATTTCTCTAGCTTGAGAAAACCCCACTGCATTCACATACACCATTTTACTGCTTCGCGAATTTCATCCTCATGAACAATGCATCAGCACCGAGGCCCTTGCGGACAACACATAAGTCCACTCTAAGTGCCGCCATTCAGGAATGCTTGGCAAACAGACACTCTCGTTAGGTCCCTGGTGCATCGTGGCAGAAAACATAGGAGCGGACCATATTTTCAATTAACCAGTGTTACTTGAACCCTTCTAAACGCGCATCCAAAAATGACTATTGTATTTTTCCGGGGTTGGATCACGTTGGTGCTCAATACACGGATCATATGTTTCACATCATCACGAGTTATGATAAGAAGTAAACGGGGTAGAAATCCCGCCCTTACACAACTATCGTAGCATTAGCTCATCCACACAGACAGATAAAAAGTTTAAACGTATCGAAGGAAACTCCACTTGAAGAAATCCGGAAAAACTAGACCATACGCTGGACCCAAACCCATTTGGGTTCCCCATCGATCTTAACACTTGCTGACCCAAACTAATAAACCAAATATCTTGGCCTAATTTGACTGATTGGTTTACCTTTCACCTTGAATCTCGACCAACCTCGTAACCAGTTCACTTTGTCTGACGAAGCTTTTGTGCCAAAAGCGAAACTTTCCCCGGTAATAAATCTACTAACTGTTTCCAAAACTTCTCAGGTTGGATGGTGCCAGTAGAGACCTGGTTTAAAACACGATGTTTTCGAATCTGTGGTGAATGAATCACGGTGACATTCAATGTCACTCACGGGTAAGCAGTAAACGGACATCATGTGTCCACTCATAAGGATCTGATGAAATAAGTGGTGATTAGCATGTCACTATTCAAACAAGCAACTACGCCTTGTTGGGACATCTTTCGAAGTATCTCAAAACAAAGTTAGGACAAGCAAGCGGTCAGGATCTAGCAACTGCATCCGATTCTGGTTGTGTACAGATTTACGCAGACGGATGAAGTTCGGGTTCACTTAAATCGGCTTTCTTATAATCTTGTAGTTTGGGTGCAGGATCCGTTACTTTGACGTCACACATGCGTTCACACAAAGTACCGTAGATTCTAACCACGCACGGAAACTCGCGTGTAATTTGCTGTCCCCCTGAAACAAATGGTCCGATTAAAAACATCATCTCGTTTTCGTGAGAAAATGTTTTCTACGGCGGACAACACATAAGTCCACTCTAAGTGCCGCCATTCAGGAATGCTTGGCAAACCGACACTCTCGTTAGGTCCCTGGTGCATCGTGGCAGAAAACATAGGAGCGGACCATATTTTCAATTAACCAGTGTTACTTGAACCCTTCTAAACGCGCATCCAAAAATGACTATTGTATTTTTCCGGGGTTGGATCACGTTGGTGCTCAATACACGGATCATATGTTTCACATCATCACGAGTTATGATAAGAAGTAAACGGGGTAGAAATCCCTCCCTTACACAACTATCGTAGCATTAGCTCATCCACACAGACAGATAAAAAGTTTAAACGTATCGAAGGAAACTCCACTTGAAGAAATCCGGAAAAACTAGACCATACGCTGGACCCAAACCCATTTGGGTTCCCCATCGATCTTAACACTTGCTGACCCAAACTAATAAACCAAATATCTTGGCCTAATTTGACTGATTGGTTTACCTTTCACCTTGAATCTCGACCAACCTCGTAACCAGTTCACTTTGTCTGACGAAGCTTTTGTGCCAAAAGCGAAACTTTCCCCGGTAATAAATCTACTGTTTCCAAAACTTCTCAGGTTGGATGGTGCCAGTAGAGACCTGGTTTAAAACACGATGTTTTCGAATCTGTGGTGAATGAATCACGGTGACATTCAATGTCACTCACGGGTAAGCAGTAAACGGACATCATGTGTCCACTCATAAGGATCTGATGAAATAAGTGGTGATTAGCATGTCACTATTCAAACAAGCAACTACGCCTTGTTGGGACATCTTTCGAAGTATCTCAAAACAAAGTTAGGACAAGCAAGCGGTCAGGATCTAGCAACTGCATCCGATTCTGGTTGTGTACAGATTTACGCAGACGGATGAAGTTCGGGTTCACTTAAATCGGCTTTCTTATAATCTTGTAGTTTGGGTGCAGGATCCGTTACTTTGACGTCACACATGCGTTCACACAAAGTACCGTAGATTCTAACCACGCACGGAAACTCGCGTGTAATTTGCTGTCCCCCTGAAACAAATGGTCCGATTAAAAACATCATCTCGTTTTCGTGAGAAAATGTTTTCTACGGACCCTGTTATTATGAATCAAAATGGATGTCATCAAAATAACCGTAAATAGTCCACAAATAGCTGAGTTGTTATTGTTAGACGAACGCACTGATGGGAAACGGGGGTGGATCAACATATGTTCATAACGCAAAAGTATTAGCTCAATGCACACGTGATTGTCCGCAAAATTCACGTGGACTGTCTAACTACAAGGACGTTCTTTACTCGTCTGCACAGAGTTACGAAAGTGTACCTGCTACTGCGTCTTGTTTGCTTGCTTCATTCAGACAACGTGGGCTGCTACACTAGTGCACCTCATTGTATGGCTGATTTCATGGTGGGAGAAGCGGAAGTTCCGGATCTGCGTAGGTTGTCATTTTTGGCCCGCTTTATTCGATGTTGAATCCGATTGCAATAAGCCTCATTACTTTTTTGCTCTTTGTTCGCTAGCCAAAACCAAAGATTGCCTCTTCGTTAAGCAGGACTGTTCAGGAGACGAGCTAGTGAATATGGTGATGGAATATAGACGTTAAATTACATTCCTCGAGCCTCATTCTGTTTTTTCGATTCTCTTGTGTAGGCTGAGGTAAACTGGAGATTTCTTCGATATAGTCCTTCCTTTGGATTACTTGGTAGCTATGAATGGAAAAATTGTGGCAGCTGAACGATTTACTATTTACTTATCGTCATGATAAAACTTTGGACGCCAGTGTTGCGAAACTAACCGTTTGCAGTTTTTGTGCTCAACAGCTCAACTACTTGTAACGTCTCCGGTCTACGCAAAATAATTCCGCAAATTCCGCTTTAATACTAGATTAGGGAGATTTAACAGAAAAGTAAGAGGGAATATAAAGGCTGTGACATATATTTGGACCTGGCCTGTATATCGTTCAACTGTAGCACCCTTTCGGTGCCTAAATGTCATGCCACCAGATAGAAGCACGAGAGATGGGCTACTGCCAGGTTGCCCAAACGTAGACCGGGGAAGTCGAGAGACAGAGGTCGGTTTCGAACCACTAACAATCCCATCAGTATATTCGCGCTCTTAGCATTGAGGCATCTCGTTCCCTAGCCTGTAGTGTGTTCGACCTGTCGTCCACAGAAACTGATCATGCCACAGAGTGGTCGTTTGCTTACTGGACGATATTATTATTTTTTGCTAAGCATATCACGTGCAGTGAAAACAAACTTTTCGTTGAATTTGATGTAGCTCCGCTCCATGTATTCCATTTGGAGCTTTGGCACTTACTTGGCCTTTTATGGACCTTCCAAGAAAAAAAGTTTCATTCGATGGGTGTCCCAAGTTCTATGCTTGCAGAGTAGACTGATGTGGAAGGACCACAAACGGTATGCAGAATACTGTATCGATGGTACCTGCAGCCCAAATCCTGCGGAACAAAGCATTAGGTTTAGTATCCCCATTATTGTCAACTGAACACAGTATAAAAAACTCAATAGCTTTAGCTATCACATGATTTGGTCGATTTCACTGATGCATCATCTGTTTCTTTTAGTAAATTCGGTTAGACGAGAAATCGCCCTTTTATGTGCATTCCACATGGTACATGTGTAAAAAATAGTCATTTGTGTACTACCCTGAATGTAATGTCCTAACTTTGTACAGCGGTTCTTTTATCTTTCGGTCACGTATTAGACCGAAATAAACCAAACTGACTAGAGACGAAAGCGGCAGGCATTATTGTGTTCAGCATTTCATCAAACCAGCCATCAACTCTGCTACTTTTGGGTTGGGTTTGAACCGTATGCTCCCTGTGCGGGTCAGCAAGACCCCACACGGAGGACGATCAGTCATTATCTAGTGTGAATGGTATCCGGTGTGAGATAGGCTGAGAACGACCGTTATACATTCATTTCACCAATTTTACATGGGGAAAGAAACGACAAAACATCAACTACTATGCGCTTATCTGTTCGTTTCGTACTTATCACATAGTTCACTCTGAACGACAATGTGCACTTCTAGGTTCGGTGCTCAATAGAGATTCCTCGTTCAGTCGAATAAATTTCGACGCAGTGAAAGTTAACACAAACGGGCGTTAAGCGAGTTATTCTGTTATTCACCCGTCTTTCGCAGCTGTAGCAGTTGTTCTTTGTATTGGTACTTTGTATATATGCGACATCGTCACTCTCATATTTTATCCCAAATAGAGCGAAGCAAGCACATCATGGTCGGGACACAAGTAAAATCAGCTATGTGGATTGTTCGAAGTGCTGCTAAACAGTATCGAACTCTTTGACACTCGGGTCAGGTAGAGATCAACAGTTATATACAGTGCTTATCGGTTATTCAGTATACGTGCCCTTCAATTACGGCACCATATCTCAATGGAAAATTACAAATTATCTTCAGGCTACGATCAATCAACAAGTGGCTTAATATGGTATCCATCCTATATCTTGACTAAGAGAATTGACCACTGCCATCAGCCGCTCGAGGCTGAAGGAAGGAAGCAGGAAGGAAGCACGAGAGCTGGGATATTGCCACGTTGCCCAAGCCGAGACAGGGGAAATCGAAAGGCAGCGGTCGGTTTCGAACCACGGACCTTCTGGTCAGTAAACTCACGGTCTAACCACTTGAGCCATCTCGCTCAAGGCTGAACAGTTAGGCGTTCAACCACTGGCCCGAAGATCGCTGGTTCGAAACTGAGTCTCATAAGGTGCCCAGTGACGATGATCCACAATAAGGATGAAACACATGTACAGTGCTTCTCGGCTTTTCAGCATGCATTAGCCTCACTGACAGGACAAAATCCCATTTGAAACGACTACATAGTTAAGACGAACGACATCCTGCACGACGACACTAAATCTAAGGGGACGAAAACTTGGGAGGATGGGGCACGTGCTCTAAAACCAGCATACAAAGCAATACAGCACTAGTGTCCATGCAAATCCTTCTCGGCGCAGTCACGCTGATACGCAACATCCTGGCTCTACGGTCTCCAAAAAGTGAATAAACCACCTTCGACTTCCTTAACTCCGCTTTATGGTGTTTTGATCAAATGGTACATCGGCTTTTGGAAACCAAACAAGGGAGGAATGTCAACACAGCCCGACAGTTCTGAGTTCCTCAACTAGATTAGTGATCTTAAGGTCATCATCTTCCATTGACATTGTTTCTCTATTTACTAACGTGTCTCACTGACAGGACAAAATCCCATTTGAAACGACTACATAGTTAAGGCGAACGACATCCTGCACGACGACACTAAATCTAAGGGGACGAAAACTTGGGAGGATGGGGCACGTGCTCTAAAACCAGCATACAAAGCAATACAGCACTAGTGTCCATGCAAATCCTTCTCGGCGCAGTCACGCTGATACGCAACATCCTGGCTCTACGGTCTCCAAAAAGTGAATAAACCACCTTCGACTTCCTTAACTCCGCTTTATGGTGTTTTGATCAAATGGTACATCGGCTTTTGGAAACCAAACAAGGGAGGAATGTCAACACAGCCCGACAGTTCTGAGTTCCTCAACTAGATTAGTGATCTTAAGGTCATCATCTTCCATTGACATTGTTTCTCTATTTACTAACGTGTCACTCACGGAAAGATGTTGACATCAGTATTCCATGGAACTAAATTACTGTGAACCAACAATGTTCATTTCATGTCCAGTGTTGAACTTTATCGGTAGAAAGGGGCCGCAGCGGGATCTTCTGTTGACGAATCTTATCATGAGCAAACTTGGAGCTGCGCAAGTCGATGGGCATATCTCTTTTGTAACCTCTATACCCGAGGTTGCCGTAAACGACTGTGTAAAGGGCCTTCTAGGAATCAAATTCCGGACCAACCGCCGTTAAGTTCACAAAATGATTTGCACAGATGCCAACTCTTCATTCATTCTTGTTCCTTTGAATGATTGCCTGGCAAAACAACCACGTATTTCTGCAGAGCTGACTATTGGAAACGTTTGCCAGGAACTACGTGTAGGCAAAATCATTTTCACTCACGCCGTCAGTAACAGTCTCTGCGGGTATGATTGAAAGTCCGCTGTTTGATCACATCTTCAGTACAGTACTGACGACACGTAGACATTCTAGTTTTTCAGATGCCATTAATTTGAAAAATGTGAAGAATGCACATCCAAAAATTCCACTATTCTCTTAGATGTTACCTCAGGAAATGCACTGGACAATACTCACAAAATCGGCATTCTAACCCTTTAAAAAGAAACTCGGCGCGCACCGTGTTCGGCCGAGTCAGAAGTATTTACAGCCCGGCCTTATCCATGGCGGGTGTTTAAGACACTGATTTTGAGCAGTCATCTAGATGCACACAAGAGGATAAATATTTTGAATGAAGTCAGTCTTAAAAGCACTAACTCACAAGTAATCTATCGTTCTCTCCAAACAAGACGGAGGAATCTCCGACGTGCGTCACGCTTTGCATCTAATCTTTCAAGCCCACTTGTTTACTCATTCACACGCACCTGCGGTGAGATCTAGATTGGGAAAATATATGAAAGCTTATGCGAAAGTAACTGGAAAGACTTACATTGTATTTCAAGTTGGGTGGATAATCCACCGACGGACGAACTGCGAAACAAAAACTTGCCTCACCGAATACGAAACATTCCATCCATTGGTCAAAGAGTTAAGCAAAAACAGCGTCCGCAATGCCAACCGGAGATCATTACCTTTTACTGAGGTCACGTTGGGCGGTCAATACCGAATCCGCTCCTGAAAAAGGAAGACCTTGGCGCAAACCCTAAAGTCTGCTTTGAAAATAGGCATCGGAACCGATTGTCGCACCGCATCAATGGCTCCGCTTGCTACATTCCTACCTATTGACGAAGTAAAATCCATGACAGTTAAGTTGAAGAGATGCCGACAGCATCCCTTCTTGCTACACACTTCAAATCATCAGTGAAGTGTTAATTTTCCATGGTTACAAATGCGGAAGTTGCGTTTGAAAAACGACGGCGGTGGGAATTAACAGTAGCACTCCGTTATGTTCGTTCCCGAAGCAGGCAGCATGCCCAATAAGGCACCATGGGCCCTGACAAAACGACCGTCGATAAGGGACAAATGTGCGCACATACATTTATACGCATGTATAGAAATGGTTCAAAACTATCGGCACCTCAACGTACTAAAGCGCTGCACATACATAATATGTAAGTATTCATTCCATGCAGACGGATCATCTGTGGAGTCAGAGGGTTCTAACATGAAAAATCATTGTGAAGCCATCCGCAACCGAAAAATGCATGAGACAAAAAGACATGCATAAAGAGATAGGGAAGGAAAAAGAGAGGTAGTTCCTACTCCAAAAAGTGAGAGAAATTAACGGACAGGTTTGTTGTCCCTGCCAGAATGAGTAAAAAACGCGTCTTGTTCCTATGTGTACTGTGCACATAGAAACGAAGTTGGTTAAAACGGAACCTGAGGCGCTGGAGAAAGGAATAACCGAAGACAAAACACCTGGAGGTAAACAAGTTGTGTGGGGTTCAGGTACCGAATACCAAAATGTTTTCTAATATGAAGGCAATATTGAAACCAACAACGAGATGGTGCGCAGTGAGATGCCAGAGAAATAAGTGCGTACATTGATCAGACTGGAGAGGAGAAGAGAGAAAAGGCAACCAATAACTAAATAACACACTGAAAACAAGAGAAATAATGGCAACAGTAAGGATGCTGTAACCGCGGTAGTAATGATAATAATAACTGCTGAACAGCAAAAGTGCTGCTTTCAATGTTCTGTAAAGAGCAACATGGTAGTCGTAATAGTTTCCAGGTCATCATCAACAAAGAATGGGAAATAATATCCATAGAAGAAACAGAGAAATAAATAGACGTCAATGGTGACTTTGATTCCATTCACAGCATTGCGAAATATGAGAGGTACAGTGGACGCACGATTAGGTAAACTGGTATATACACAGGTCTTGAAGGGGGTAAGAGAACTGGAAGAAAAGTATTCATGCAAAGGAAACAAAACTTAAGGGGACTGAGATGCGAATCGAAAGGTGCTACAAACAAGATAATGGCCAGGCGACAAATGCTGTGAACAGCTGTGGACCAACAAGGGAGAGACCGGTTCTGACAACAAAACGGAAGTAAAAAGAGAACAAAAATCAAGAGTACTTTGAATCGGGAGACGGTAATGGAACAAAATCAGCTGTTTCAAATAATTGCATATAGATGAAAACAAGGGTTTTGTGTATGGTCGATGATTAAAAAACAGAGTTGGTTGTGCGTTTTGCATTGTAAATGACCCTGATCAAAAGGCAGGGAACCGAATGGCAATTAGGACAACGTTGATGTTTGTATACCCGTTGAGATTTCCTTCTAACTGAAGAAACCGCCTGTCTTCTTCTGATTTCCTCTTCGTATCGATCTTATGGGTCGAGAAAGGGTTTTGCGAACCGAGGCCGAACGATCGGTTTTTGAGGAGCCCCACGGATGCGATTGTGCGCCCGTTCCAGACTGTTTGCTACTGGAAATATGGACATTTTCTTGTTCAATATCGCCACTTAGTTGTTCTAGAGCCATGGTCCGGGAGATGTCGATTTGCGTATACGCAACACAGCTGGAATCTGGAGGAGAACAACTGTGGAACCCATGGTCTACTGCAGCTCCTTCTCCGGACGAGGTGGCAGAGGAGGTCATCGAACGGCTAGTGAAAATGTCCCCAAAGGATGCGCTACCACCAGGAGCTAGAGGTGGGGTAATGGATTGTGAGGCAATACCACCTAGACCACTACTAGAGCTGAGAGAGTCTGTGTGTTCGGGTATAGAGGAACCACTGGGATCGGAAAGCGTGGTCGGATCTACGCGGCGCGATGAATCTGATGAGATAAAAGGTGCCGTGGATGTGATCACATCGACATAGTTCAACAGTGGCGCTTCGGAAATCGCTGAGGAGAGACTGTGACTATGTCGGCGACGGGATGCCTGTTTCGGACACATACCGCTCATGGAAGTGAACAAGTTGTCCGACTCAGTCTGTTCCGAACTACTTGTTGTCACAGGATACACAGCGGCGTAATTCCCTACCGTGTCTGAAGTAAGCGTGGCCGCATCGTTAGTGCAATCACTCCCAGTGCTGGTACTATTAGAGAATGCTATTGTGCTGCCTGTAGAAGAGGCGGTGGAAGTGAGTTCATCGAACCGAAGGGCATGGTGCTGTGCCTGATGCACTGAACTCACTGTAAGTTCAG
Source organism: Opisthorchis viverrini (assembly GCF_000715545.1). NCBI lineage: Eukaryota > Metazoa > Platyhelminthes > Trematoda > Opisthorchiida > Opisthorchiidae > Opisthorchis > Opisthorchis viverrini. The sequence goes on along the minus strand of NW_008752201.1, from coordinate 124,818 downwards.
TGTGAACATGAGAAGAACTGGCTGGACTTGGACGGAGATCAACCATTGCATAGTTCCGACTGGGATCGCGGACCTGTGAATAGAGAAAATATTAGAGCAGTTAGTGACAGTGTGAAAGCAGACGGTTGGTTGTGGGTGGAAATAACCAGAATGACGAGTTTCAGAATGGCTTAGTAAACAATCGGTAGTTTTTAATTGGACAACGTTTGGCTTTTAACACGAGTCCTGATGTGGTTCGACAGTTTCATGGTCACAGCTAACTGAGGTCAACTATGCTAGATACACGAGTTAACCCGTTAACAACACCGCCAACTTAACTAAGCTCATTCCACTTGCAACTTAAACCAGACATTTTCGCTAGTAAACAGGCAAGTCGGGACCGTACAGAGGAGTGAAATGCTGTATAGACGCCCAGTGCGAGATCAATAAAGCCTGCACTGATTAGGAAGATATTCTAAAATCTGTGTCCGGCGTCCAACCTGAAACATGACGTCCAATGTAAATCCATAGACCTTGATGGACACAAATAACGAACTCGCATACTGCTTGGACATAACACTGACCCTATCCTTTGGTTACTCGCCTGTTATTGTGGACCCGTAAAAAGCTATGTTGGTAAGCATAATGAATCTCATTCAAGTTGCAAGTTGTTCGAGAATCCGTCACATTTCGGATTCTGGCTTCTTCTGTGTAGGCTTGGGTAAGCTGACAGTATCTCGGCCCTCGTGCTTAACAATCGTTCCATTGATATTTGCAGTCACTATGGTTCGTTCGTTTAACGACAGCGAATGTCAGGTCGAGTCAGCCGGAAGAACACGGTGAAAATTAGGGAAACCGATATATAACATAGGCATTTGGGGACGGTCTTAACTCCAGTATATGACATGCAGAGTAGCCCAAAGTAAAGTAGCACAAAGCACAATTCGATATCTACATTAAAGCATTTGAAACCGTTTAGACGATCAGTACATGGAGCGAAAATATGCCGCCAATTGTTCCCGCGATTAAATGATACGGAAATTATCAAATGCAATGACGAAAGCGGTTCAAATATGGGACTGTCTCTCGCTCATACATCGATGGCTTTTAACGTCCGGAACGGCACAGACAATCCACAGGCATTATTGCATTAGCACTAGATTACGGAAAGAAGCATTCGGACCCAATATGAAACGTTTTTTAAGGTTAGATTCCTGTAAATTAGCAAACAATATCTGGAACTTGAACTTCACTGGAAAGGCTGTCACTGTGTACCAGAAAACCAAATATAGATTGCATTGGACGCTTAAGCAACCAAGCAGCCACGATGCTCGTACGGTCCGATTTGTCATGGGAGCTAGGTCACTAAATCGCTGGACACCGACCAGTCTGCATTTTAAGTAAGCATGGAGCTTTCAGTGAAGTGATGTTCACTACAAATCTACACTCCCTTGCTCGATATAGAGCAGCTATGTTCTCGGACTGTGGGTCTTTTGTTGAGTTCCTAAGGTACTGCAGTTAGCTGCAACATTTTATGATTACTGGTATGACGGAAGTTACAGTGTTCCGTTTAGGGAAAGAGCACAGTTAAACGGAAACGCTTCATAGTTGAACCTTAAGCGATATAAGTTCCGAAAGGTTCCGGTCGATAAAAATGTCTGGGCACTCCTGTTAAATGATGGACTAGTAAACAGGGTACCATGCAACTGATAATTCTCCCATCTCCACTACATTACCATCAATCTATAAGTAGTACAGAAGGAGAGTAATTTCACAAGACGAATGAAATTTCAATCTGAGAAGTAGTCACAAGAGGAGCCAGTCAACAAGTGATCACATGATGCGGTTTCTGTGTCTAAAGGATGAGTAGTACTATATTGTCTAAATAAGAACTACTGATACTTTACACGGCCGCGCAAGTTGGTGTACAGCGCCATAATGGGGGTCAAAAATTAAAGGGGGACACCTTTGATCCACAGACATTGCCATAGTGCTCTGCGGTCCACAGAGTCAAAGGCAGCTTTCAGATCAAGAAACAACCACTGTTGGCTGCTGGAAGCAGTGTCGCTGTTCCAGAATTTGTCGGAGGGTGAAGATATGGTCGACTAACCTCTTGCAGGACAGAACCCAGCTTCGTTTTCACGAATCTGTCTCACCCTGTGTCCAGTCAACCTTCGAAGGATAAGACCAGAGAGCACCTTCGATGCACAACGGTACGATAAATTGCACTCTGGTCGCTTACGCGCAGGTAACAACTGTATCAGACGCGTTCCTCAAAACGAAGAGGCGTCATGGTGCCTCTGGGGATTCACGCATCATTCCACTTTCAGGTTATAGCAGAAGCCTGTGCAGCACGCTCCCTCACATCCATTTATGTAACGTCTCATGTTGAGCCCCGGTGCATGCTGTTTAAATGAAAACGCTTTAGAAATGCCTATACTAAGGACAAGAGATCCTTGAACCGATGCCGCAGGACGTATATATTCTTCCAGGTTTTCGAATCATTGCCAAATTGAGTAATGAAATCAACCACCAGAAAGACAGAGTCGCTTGGTGATGCAGACTCAATCAGTTCCGACAACCGGCCACAGAGTTTGTTCTTTTTACTCTGGGGATTGTTAGGCATAGGCGCGGAAGAATGTGGCAAACCTTGCCACTGAGCGCCGGAAACGGATGGCCATCATTCTCGGACTGAACACCGGCTGATCCACTGCGCCTTTCATGTATTGTGCAACTGAGAACCGACACCATTTTCATATCGACTTTTTTGTGTTGTTCCACTCAGTAGAAGGTATAACAAGAGAGAGTCACACTTTGCCTTCCGTAATCGGTCAGAGTCTCAGTCTCACTGAGTGCAGAGTTTGAGTACCTTCTCAAAAGGGACGACTCACCTTTCAGGCCTCTCTTCCGCCCAATGTTCCGGGTAGAAGACGCGTCTTTCTTCTCTTTACGGTCCGCGTCGTGTGGGGAGGTGATGCTCGTCAACTGCGGAGCCTGGAAATAAGGGCTTATTTCAGATATTCCATGACGAGGCTTTGACCTCTAACCCGAATGTGAGTGGGGGCTAACCCAGCCCAAGGGTGTACTGACCGACGACTTGTAACGAGCATCTGCACACTCCCCTGCTGATCCTATTCCCTCGAGTCTACATCGGCGTCAATGGTTTGTATGCAGCACAATATTCGGTTCGAAGAAAGACGCATCTGGCCATCCCGCCATGCACGGAGGCTGAGAGTTTTGACCACTTCTGACCGGTGAATCCAACCCAGGTGCCAGGAATATTTTATTATCGATCGTTTTCATTTCTGTTCGGGCTCGGATGACAAAGAGGCCATCCCGTCGAGGAAAAGTATCGTATCCAACCAATCAGTAGCCAATATGGTCGAAGACTGCATTGCTACACTCATAATTTTGCCACTGTTTCCATAAGTCAACATTCGATTGAATGCTTTAAAAGTTGTCACACATTTACAATCTTCTAAGCCTCGAACTGTGGAAGATGTGCTAAAAAAAGAAAGTGCTCATACGCTTTTTATCGGGGTTATTTATATCTGATAGTGACGACAACGCCAGAAGGATCACCTTGATCATATTTATGTTGCTCTTAATGAAAGCACAGGAATCTTCCAAATTACAACACAGTTTATCGAAATATATGTCGACTGTGGGTGTCAACAACAAGACAATTCAGATTACACGACAGGTAGTAATTAGGAACACACTTGCGTCAAATCGGGACGTTCGTGCACTCTGTGAGAAGTTGACTTATAAGAGAGTGCCACTCACTCAGCCATCCTACAGCTCCGTGTACAGTGCTAAACCACAAAGCTCGCTTAAATTGGCAGCACAGCATTTGATCATATCAGTAGAGAACAACGGGATGGCCAGGTGTATTTTTAAAAAAAGAAATTTCCGGCAACAATACTGTTGAATATACTGGAGAGTTACGCAGTCGATTAGCGGAATAATTGGATCGTGGATGGCTTGGTCGCTCCACCAATAGATCGGAAGCAATGGACCGATAGGTCAGAACAAGTTGGCACACTGTTTTCGAAAAAGTTTGGTGACAATCGGTAGATTTATTGCTGGGCAACGTTTCGCTTTTGACACAAAAGCTTCGTACGGTACGATAAATTGCACTCTGGTCGCTTACGCGCAGGTAACAACTGTATCAGACGCGTTCCTCAAAACGAAGAGGCGTCATGGTGCCTCTGGGGATTCACGCATCATTCCACTTTCAGGTTATAGCAGAAGCCTGTGCAGCACGCTCCCTCACATCCATTTATGTAACGTCTCATGTTGAGCCCCGGTGCATGCTGTTTAAATGAAAACGCTTTAGAAATGCCTATACTAAGGACAAGAGATCCTTGAACCGATGCCGCAGGACGTATATATTCTTCCAGGTTTTCGAATCATTGCCAAATTGAGTAATGAAATCAACCACCAGAAAGACAGAGTCGCTTGGTGATGCAGACTCAATCAGTTCCGACAACCGGCCACAGAGTTTGTTCTTTTTACTCTGGGGATTGTTAGGCATAGGCGCGGAAGAATGTGGCAAACCTTGCCACTGAGCGCCGGAAACGGATGGCCATCATTCTCGGACTGAACACCGGCTGATCCACTGCGCCTTTCATGTATTGTGCAACTGAGAACCGACACCATTTTCATATCGACTTTTTTGTGTTGTTCCACTCAGTAGAAGGTATAACAAGAGAGAGTCACACTTTGCCTTCCGTAATCGGTCAGAGTCTCAGTCTCACTGAGTGCAGAGTTTGAGTACCTTCTCAAAAGGGACGACTCACCTTTCAGGCCTCTCTTCCGCCCAATGTTCCGGGTAGAAGACGCGTCTTTCTTCTCTTTACGGTCCGCGTCGTGTGGGGAGGTGATGCTCGTCAACTGCGGAGCCTGGAAATAAGGGCTTATTTCAGATATTCCATGACGAGGCTTTGACCTCTAACCCGAATGTGAGTGGGGGCTAACCCAGCCCAAGGGTGTACTGACCGACGACTTGTAACGAGCATCTGCACACTCCCCTGCTGATCCTATTCCCTCGAGTCTACATCGGCGTCAATGGTTTGTATGCAGCACAATATTCGGTTCGAAGAAAGACGCATCTGGCCATCCCGCCATGCACGGAGGCTGAGAGTTTTGACCACTTCTGACCGGTGAATCCAACCCAGGTGCCAGGAATATTTTATTATCGATCGTTTTCATTTCTGTTCGGGCTCGGATGACAAAGAGGCCATCCCGTCGAGGAAAAGTATCGTATCCAACCAATCAGTAGCCAATATGGTCGAAGACTGCATTGCTACACTCATAATTTTGCCACTGTTTCCATAAGTCAACATTCGATTGAATGCTTTAAAAGTTGTCACACATTTACAATCTTCTAAGCCTCGAACTGTGGAAGATGTGCTAAAAAAAGAAAGTGCTCATACGCTTTTTATCGGGGTTATTTATATCTGATAGTGACGACAACGCCAGAAGGATCACCTTGATCATATTTATGTTGCTCTTAATGAAAGCACAGGAATCTTCCAAATTACAACACAGTTTATCGAAATATATGTCGACTGTGGGTGTCAACAACAAGACAATTCAGATTACACGACAGGTAGTAATTAGGAACACACTTGCGTCAAATCGGGACGTTCGTGCACTCTGTGAGAAGTTGACTTATAAGAGAGTGCCACTCACTCAGCCATCCTACAGCTCCGTGTACAGTGCTAAACCACAAAGCTCGCTTAAATTGGCAGCACAGCATTTGATCATATCAGTAGAGAACAACGGGATGGCCAGGTGTATTTTTAAAAAAAGAAATTTCCGGCAACAATACTGTTGAATATACTGGAGAGTTACGCAGTCGATTAGCGGAATAATTGGATCGTGGATGGCTTGGTCGCTCCACCAATAGATCGGAAGCAATGGACCGATAGGTCAGAACAAGTTGGCACACTGTTTTCGAAAAAGTTTGGTGACAATCGGTAGATTTATTGCTGGGCAACGTTTCGCTTTTGACACAAAAGCTTCGTCAGGCCAAGTGACTAGGTTCCGAGGTTGATCGAGATTTAAGGCGGAAGGAGAACCAATCAGCTAGGTCAAGCTAAATCTCTGTTGGGTGTCGGCCGAGGGATTTTAATGTGTTAGAGTGACTGAACAAGTGTTGGGTCGGTGGGGAAACCTACATGTGTTTGGATCCTGCCTAGGGTCTAGTTCTTCTGGTTCGGTTCATTTGATGGTTCCTCTTGAACTCCGTTTGAACCTTCAGTTAGTCTGTGTGGGTGAGCTAGTGCTAAGGAAGTTGTGTAGGAGGGATGCTGTGACCTTTGGTCGGTTGGGGTTTCCACCCCTACCCCCCGGTTTTTTCTAATGATCCTAAGTGGATTGACAACCACACCGTCACGTGTCAACTCGGCTTATCTAAGACCGCTTTCCATACGCTCGCTAGCTCCACACCCTCGATTCTGTTCAGGCCGTGATGCTTAGTGATTTCCACCGCCTCGGCTATCAGCCGTTGTGGTGTGAATCGCAGTCCCCGTCTTAAGGCTTCCACATTCTCCAGATCTATTCTATGTCCCGTGTCTAAGGCATGTACCGCCATCGCTGAGTCTTTGACCAGCGTTTGGTATTCTTCTGCATTCCTTGGTGGCTTGTTAATCCTTCTTTTATGCTCACTAATTCTGGTGTGCAATTCCCTGGCAGTTTGTCTTATATAAACCTTAGAACAATCGTTGCAGTTGACACATTCTACAGAACGAAATGGCGTGAACACGAAATGACACCATGGAAATATTCGGAAAGGCACAAAGCAGGAACTGTAGAATTCCAAAGATGCCACGAAGTGCCTCTTACTTCACAACTAATGTCAACACTATGGAAAGGGATACTTACCTCAGCCGGGAGATTTGACAGGTCAGATGATCCGATGCCAACTGACAGATTCAGTGTGTAGACCTGATCGTCGGTGACCACACTGGATGGAGGAAATCCACCTTCCAGAACAGATGGATGCCGCACATGCCCGCAGCTGGTCCGAACAGGTCGTGACTCCGTTACACTTGCTGTGCTTGGCAGTGAGGATGATTGTAACGAAGGCTCTGTTGTGTTAGTTGAAGTGACTCCCTTTCTGGAGGAAACGACGGACTGCCGTACGTTCTGTAATAATTGCTTGGTACCTCGCCCGGAACTGGAGTGACCGCTCGGACGAGAAACGGCTACGGACAGATTGACATATAGATTGGAATTCGTTTCTGATGATTCGGACTGATGAGATCGCAGTGTCGGAATTTTAGCTGACTGAGTGCTTTCGTGTTTCGGTAGCTCAAGCCGGTAGTTGGTTGAACTGTGCTGTACTGGAGTGATATTACAGTAGCTGGTCTGAAAATCGCAAAACGAAGGAAGACGATGAAAGAGCAACAGTAAACCCCGAAAGGACACTCTATACTTGCTGAATGGAGATAACACGGAATGTGGCTCATCAGATTTAATCCACATAGCGTAACCGGTAAACCAGCGGCGTCAATGATGGTTTCTTCTAAAAAACACCGGTCCATTTGAAAATGAGTTAGTTCGAGATTACATGTTCCTAGCTGGCATTTCATCGGTTAGTTCTGGTTGCTCCCCGGAATTCCGACCTAGCGTGGAGCCTATCCAAGTCGCAGGAGAGCCAATATCAATGCATCTTCACCCTAGATTAGAAATACGACCATACAAATGTGAACGGAGTCGCAACAGTGCTGATAATCGTCAGCGCAAACCATTACCCCTTGATACGTCATTCGGGTGTGCGAAAAGGTTTTCCAAAACAGCCAGTCAGAGTATTTGTGGGTGGAATACCTAGCTCGCTTTACCAACCAAACCCAACAGATACACATGAGAATGAAGTGGCTCAATGGGTCAACTTTGTTGGATGTCAGGATTACACTACTGTAAATCTAGACAGTTTACTACCAAAGAGTAGCCAACGTTCGCGATGACACACAAGTAACTGCTTGTGTCAGTCCCGGTGATACTGTCGACCGAAATAGAATGGAGACCACCTGTGCAGCACTCGCTACAGTCATCCTTACGTGTCGCGACAGGCAGTGAGTTCTCCGTGTTCTCGGTTAAGTTGGAGTTAAGGAGCAAGGTTTAATCAGAATAGTTAGTTTCGCAGACATACGACGCCGGGCCACAAAACACACAATCACACGGAAGATGCCAGCGGTTGAAGACAGCAGTGCCATTTATACAGGGAAAGAAACCAGTAACAGCAGCTGTCCTACTTCCACACAAGACTAATCATGATCCACAGAATGGATGCTAACAAACGAGATGATGGAATAGCGTAAAGACGAACTAACATATTCTGTAGTTTTCCGATCAATTCGAAGGTACACCGAACATTTTCTTTTAGCCAGTTGGCGAGAAAGGTCGGAAATATGATGAACTTACATCACAAGACTAGAAAAGTCGACTGGATGTAATACTTCACAGACATGTGGGCTCCCTACACGAGAGTTGACTTTTACGTCCACTCCTAGAAATATGTAACTTCCTACATCACGTACCTGCGAAGTGGCTGGCCGAGACGCAGGATTTATTAATCACCGACTGCCTTCTTATGGTCGTTTGCTAGCATACATCCAATAGCAAACTGGAAAATTGTAACCATCAGCTGTGAAACAGCAGCACTGACTGCCTTTACCAAAATCACAACGATAAAAACACTTTTGGTGACACCCGACCAGTTAACAGGGTTGACTTTCTGGTCAATCATGCACATTAAACTATGAAACACTTTTTCACTTCCTCAAAATGCCATCAGATGAGCGGTTAGATTTTTGTTAACAAAGTCCGGTGTAACGAAAAACAACGTGGGCGGGGCCTCTATGCATACGGCTGAATTGCAACCTAGCCTGTTCTTGTTCAGTGACGGTAGGAATGAGATACTACGGAAATATCGTTAAAAAAAAGCGAACACCAGACACATTTTGTATGGAAAAATGTGATCAACAGACCAACGTCATCACCGATAGTGAATTGTGATGGCACTTTTTTCACGGGAAGCTTTCCGGGCGAAAACGTCCACCGTGAGCCAAAACGCTCACTGTAACAAGTATTTCTAGCCGCTGTTCAGTGATGGTAGCTTAGGCAAAAAACAGCCGACCCAGGGATGAAAGATGACCTCTCTATTCGAGACCAACTTAAGCTTGTGTGCATTACACACTAGCCTGCTGCTTCGCGACAGAATGTGTTAGTGGGATTATCACATCTGTGGAGAAACGAGGTCCGAGGGCATGAAAGATACGATATTGTTTCGAGTAACACTGTGGCTCAAGGCGAGTGTCAATGTGAGTTTAAGACGCGTTACGAAATCATCTAGAAGGTCCTAAAGAGTCAGAGGTAAAAGAACACTTTTTAGCTATTGCTGAGCACATCACCATCAGGATAAGAAACCATGTCCTCTACCTTCAAAAGAGACAGGTGCACACGCCACTCTCGACAAGCCTTCGAAAGTACATCCTAGACGTTACAACAAATTGATAAGCTAACCAAAACGACGTGGTACCAATGGACTACGTCTAAGGTCGTTTGATTATTAAACCCACCGTCGTATAAAACTGATAGACCAGTAACTTGGATCATGTAACCAGAATGACTGCAGGAAGAGTTGCAGAAAACGCTAGTTAATCAACACGCCTTCTTTGGTTCTGTAGAAATCTAGAAGCCACAAAAACGGTGCCTGGTTGCCAGCAGCGAACAGAATCACTTACAGGTTCGGTGAACGGCCGAGCTGATCCTGGAGCAGTTCCACCGAAATCATCAAGTGAGTGAGAAACAAGCCCCAAATCCGACTGACTGGAGAGCTTTCTACTTAGTTGTACTGGGTCAGGTGCGTTGGAGGCAATGTTGGCTGTGTTGTAACGTGTATGACATCCTCTGCGTGCAAACCGTGGAAGAAATCGATCAAGTCCAATACCTGGTTGCATTGCTCTGCTGAGAGTTTTGGAGTCCTTTGATAAACGGCACTTTGACGCAGAAGCATCCTCGGAAGAGTGGGCCACTTTTGGATCAGAGGGTTTCCTTTCTGAATTGCTACGGAACACTTTCGTGCTAGGAAGAGTATTGGCTCGTTGTGCGGGTTGAATAGTGGGACTGGTATCTGGTATGCATGAATGACAGTTCGAGCTTACTCCTGAACTGGCAAAACAAAGTGATGCGTGATCACCTGCAGCAGGGTTGACCTGATCTGACAGTTTTGGGTATGGACCGGACTTTGATTGAGACCAAGAACGAGTACCACGTCCCCAAGGAAAGTGCACATTATCATGTCCAACTACAGTACCACAATCCTGATTGCACGTGCGATTTTTTAAATCACTGTGCCGTGGGCGAGTGTGTAAAGGTGATTGTGGAACATCAAAATTTTTAGCTGTCGATTCAGTTCGAAAAGGCTCTACCATGCGTCTTTCGTGAGAAGAATAAGGGTCTTCATAGCAGGCCGAAATGGAACCGGAAGATAACTCATCATCACATAACGAACAATTACCAATCTCCTCTGAAAGGTCTCTTGTGTCACGTTGCAGGCCACGTCCTGTCCCCTCAAGGTGCTGTTGCGAAGAGGAGTCGACTGTCAACTTCCTACCATGGCAAGCCGATATAAGCGAACTGGAACCGGATATGGAGCGGAAAGTTAGCAAAGAAGACAATGAGGAGCGAGAGGAGCGCGTGTCAAACTCCGACATACACCCGAATGGTATTCGGGGACCAGACAATGCCGGCTCGGAACACGGAAGAGAAGTAAGGGACAAGGCAGAGTGTGCACTCCGGTGGCAGTGAAGACGGTTGTCACAGAGATACCGATGCTGCAAACAGAGTTGCGGACGTGCCGATGGGCGTGGAGGACAGGCATCAACTGGCGATTGGGTGGAATGGACTGACGGCTGGGTTAAAGAAATAGCAAAAATGATTTTAAACGACTGAAGTAAAACGGAAGACAAAACCAAACGGCTAGCCCTAATGGCCAGTTTTATGAATCCATGAGAAAAAAGTCGTGTTGCACGCAGACTTCACCAACTAACCGGTGACCCGCTGGGTTGCTGCAACTCTAATATGACCCGAAAATGTGCAACCATCCCTAAGTGAGCTCATGGGGCCGAGATGGTTCAGTGGTTAGAGTGTGAATTAACTGGCCGGAACGTCCGTGGTTCGAACCCGACCTCTGTCGCTCGACTGCCCTGTCTAGGGAAGCAAACCGTACTCTGCGTGTCCCCCAAAACACACTCGGACAGGCGACTGATCCAAAAACGAACCAACAATTACACTCACAATCTTAGTAACAAGTTACAGCATATGCAGTTGAGCATTCCAACTTCTCAGCTCTGTTCAGTTCACTCCGGGTTAAACAAAGAGAATTGTTTTCTTGAGGCAGGACGATCTGAGCCGAAAAATACACAACTTAACCCATTGTTAAACGCACTGCCTTTGTTGTTGTTGTAATCTAAATCTGACAGTACAAAGCTGAACACACAAATGAACCATCACTATTTCTTTCCATTAGTCAAATCCAGTAGATGTCTGTTAGCTGAAATGTGGGTACTGACGGTTAGTTGACAGCTGATTGATCAGCGAATGATTTGCTTAACACAGGAATGCAAAACGCGAGAGCTGAATAAACCGTCATGTCGCACTTTATACTTAATGAAAGATGTGGAACGCATACTCAACCAGAGGCCATGATGTGAGATTGTTGTTTAGATGCCATCTTGAAGCTCGATGGTGAGACGGATCCACTGAGTCGTTTTATAAATGAAGACTTGATGCGAAAGCCTTCTGAAAACCCCCGTGAAACTCCGACAACATCTGCTGACAAAAAAACTCAGAACACATAAGCAACAGAAAGTATAGAGATTAGGCTCTATGCTGAGACCAAGTTCAAAGGGAACGTACCCGTTGAACCTCAAACTCGACGCCTTCTGGCACAGGCTGTGTGATTGCACTTCGAGTATGAGAGTCCCTCATGCCAACGGCGATCTTCCGAGAAGAACCAATTTTAGCTACTGAAGGTCCGCTTTCACGAGATTTCTGCCGAAGGTGAACGAAAGTGCGAAGGGCAGCAGATACTGAAGGAACGGTTACGGCAGGGAAGCGATGAGCGGGAACCGCGTAGGAAACTTCAGCTTTAGTGCTGTTTGTGCAGTCTGGTGGAGGATAAGCACGGTGACGTTTGCGCTTCCGGCAGCGCGAACAAAGTGGAAGGTGTATCGGCGAATTAACACTCGATCGGACCAGCGGAGGGTAGAATAAAAGGCCATGTCGCGGACAACGGATGGATAACCGAGGAGGCGATTTCAAACTAGACGGACGGCCATCAGCCTGTGGGTCCGCGTCCGGTCGTTTATGTGGGTCAGCACTCTGAGGCTTGAAATCTAAATCGCTCGGGCACGCATCAAATCCTAACTCTGCCTCCGTCATTGAGGAAGAAAACACGGGCTTCTTATCTATGTCCGTACTGCCCAAGCAATTACATTCACGATCGATATTGTCATGACTCTTGGACTGTTTTCGGTGGAATAAACTGAAAGCGGACACCGAAAGAACACTGATAGTCCAGAGAATGAAGAGAAATGATAAAAAAGAGCCTGTTTGTGGTCGACAGTAGTCCTGGGAAAAAGTAAGAACCAAGACTGCTGCAATCGTCAGTTCAGGAAAAAGCGTTCTGTATCCAGATACTGGATTTTAGCGGTGCAACGCAATAAGTTCAGATGATACTAGTGAACGGAAACGAATGTGATATTGTGAACCGAACAATCGCCACAAAATCAGCTATTCAAATTTGATGACGGCAGAGCTGCGGTTAACCAAAAAACGAACAGAATGAGACAATTCTTTGAAATGAGATTAGCCATAACATTTGACAGCCCACTTCCAGTTTCCACTCTCTGAAGGCGCACCAGATAAGCCTAGTCTTCAAAATTCCACCGATTTTACTGTTCATTTGAAAGTCAAGCGAATTGAAGGCATACACTCATTTACAAATTAACTGTATGTTAATGAGAGACTCAACTCGACCCCAGCTGAAGCACCGGTTTATTACATTCTTTAACCTAACGTGCTGCAGAGACCTCATCACGTTTCGCGATATCGAAGTGCTTTACTTGATGTGATGTGATGATTCTGGTGGATCAGATGATACAGTTAGTCATGACTTCGTCCTCTGAGCAGAGCCATTTGATTGCTAACGTTTCAACACCAACCGAGATGGCGACGGGTCGATTGCGTCACCTCTGGTGCAATGGAACTTTAACGGCTGATTTTTCACGCGAAACCTTGGAGAAAAGTATGAGGATAAGAGATGGATGCTATGAGGAATACTATCTCTCCAAGGTTTTCGGCCAATAAAACAGCCACATGCCAAAAATTACACCGCTGCGGTCGAAAGCACCGCAACATGTTGGGACGGGGAGTACAATATCGGGATCATTTGCCTCACAAGGCTTCCTCGAAACTTCAAAAACAGTAGAGTCGTAGTTGAGTCTGTCCATTTCCGCCTTACAGACTTATGAAGTCCCATGAGTATTTGAGGTCGCTACAAAAGCCCGATAATTTCTATTTTGCATACTGTCTTGCGAAACGGTTTGGCCGCATTATTATCAAGCAGAATAGACTCTTCACGCCGCTGAGCTTCATGTGAGCTCTCTCTTGTTTCCGCAGCCGTTTTGCTTACGGTTGTGAAAATCTGTTCCCTCAGAAAGGAACGATCCCAATCGGGTAGCATATGTCGGTTAAATCATCACAAAAGAGAATACAGTAGCATAGCAGGTGGAAGCAAACGGCTCCACTGAGTAGCCTGGCCGTCTGAAACTGCAGTTCCTTCTGGGCACATAAGGTCAAGCCCACCATTTTCAGCCCCAATTCCCATAGGATTGGTGCTTGCCAGATGGACCAAGAAAATAAAGAGAAGGTAAGAATGACCGCCTTCGCTTTCGAGTAGGCAAAGTTGTTGGCGAATTCCACAATGTGAGTCTAAGGAATATCTTGATCATTCCGGTACCCTGTGAGAGTCACGATAAATGCTGTTAAACGGGAGCTTGAATGTTTTTAACATTTTCGCTAGCATTAACAAAGACCCGTCAGCGGACGCAAAATGATCAGAATTGTTGAAAACTTGGAGTTCATAATGGGAGTGGAGTGCACTGAGGAACTTGAGCAGATTCTCCGGACCAAGTGGCGCTTGAAAAAGAGGCACTGTAACCCATATCTTGTCCAGATAGTCCCTTAGAGGAAGGAAACTGTCGGAATGCAGCGCAACACCCAACTGAAATTTAAGTCTGAGGGCATGACTGAGGCGATCCGAATCAATCTCAAAGCCATCGCCTGCCATCTGCAAATTTACTACGATACACACTGCCAAGGTACTAACACGAAACGAGCAACAAGTCCCAAACAAGCTATTGGTTTGATTGGGTCGCATTTTGATGCAGGTTCAAAAGGTCTGTGAATTCTCAAGATAAACCAATGCATATAAGAGAAATCATAAAGATCTACTCATGGTCCATATTTGTCTTAAGCAGTTACTCAGAAGTGAACCGACAACCAAAACATTACGGGCCATCACACCGGATTTCAGAAGTAGGTACCTAAAACCAAGGTAACTAAGCTGAGTCCATACAACAAACTGAGGTAATTCGGTGAGCAGAATGTAAGAGTAATGTAAGAGTACCGTACCCTGGAATAACAATAGATCAAGTGTCATTGATTTATCACGTACGGCACGACTGAAGTAATACCACCCGAATTTGAAATTTTGTGAAACTTGGATGGTATACTCGTGGGAAAATGGCATCTGTAAGGACGCTGGGGATGAAGTCCGATCATACTAAGTGAACGGGAACGAGTGAGAGACTTACCGGTGAAGCTGTTTCCAACGGATGGCACCGCATGTCTTAGACATGAGCTGTCGCGACGTCAGACTGATGGAGTACCTTGGAGGACATGTCATTGGCTGTGTTCTTACTGGTTCAAAAGGAAATTTCATCTCTTCTGAGGGTCGTTCCGATCGATCATTGAGAAGTGAATTCTGATATAGAGATAAGAAGCGTTCATACTGATCCGAAACAATGATATCAAGAAGCAGCAAAGCGTCAGCCGACAGTGAACGGCCAACGTATGTATGGCACCAACATACTCTGTATTGTTGACAACGGTGTCGATATACTTGGTACCCAGCATTATCAGATACACCCTTCTTTCGCCCACACCATTGGCAAACGATTGCCAGGTCTTTCGATGACAATAGCTTGGGGTTAGAAGCCACCGGCAAGACTTGTTGGTTGGACTTTGATTGTACAGGAGGATGCTGAAGTGCTGAATCTGTGAGGTCTCCTCGAGAAGGATCGCATTGCTCTGTTTTGGGAAGAAGATTGAAATATACTTGAAAAAAATGCACCGCAAACATTAAACCAACCCAGCTGAGTTCAGTACCATGTAAGTACGGAATGATCTATATTCACGAAGACACAACACACAATTTTGATGACACCCGGAAGCTGAGAGTATTACATGTGCGAAAGACATAGTCTTAGAGCGAGAACATAATAGGAAAATAGTGAGTGACCAATTCAAGACTGACTATTTCGAATGGGACATACCTGCGTCCCAAAGATCCTCGTCTGCAGTGAACACACCATGTTGTGTAAAACAACAAACAGGCGAAAGCTCATGATTCTGAACGTCGCTCTCTGGTCTACCGGCCACGTTTTTACTTGTTGCATTCTTTGTGGCAACCTCAGAGCGGCGTCCCACAGGGCGGGTGGATGGCTTGTGACGGGGCATCTGATTGGACGTCGGCAAAGATCTAGGATCGGGAATTCTAGGAGAGGTGTAACAAGGATTTGATTCGAGGGTCGATCCACGAAACTGGTCGGGATGGGTGACGGACGCTTCCGTGGCCTCACACTCAACGCGCCGTAAAAGACCCTTGGACGAGAGTAGTGGTGGCTCGTTTGAAACAACAGGTCGTTTTAATCGTCCCGTTGTTTGTGTCAGGGGGGAAGCTAAAATTTTCGGTATGATAAGACCAGCAGCAACCCGTGCGACCTGAGTTTCGTCATCCATTTCACCGTAACCGGACAAGGGGGTTCGAACAGATGGTGCACATGAGGCAATCGATCGTGGGGTAAACGACTTTCGCGATAGACTGGAAGTGATCGTACTCGTATCACGAGCATTTGCCAAAGTAGATGTGTGGTTCATCGAAGTAACGTGAGATGTGTCGCACACCTCCATCACCTCCTCAAACGGGATGCCTGAGAAAAAGCAGTACGCCAGATAATTCGAACATCGCAGAATTAGACGGAAGAAAAGCTTTTAGGAAAGACATACAGTGAAACTTTCAGTTCAGTAAGCAACCAGCTACAGGAATTCTTCTCGGGAGACCAGGAGAAAAAATGTAATTCACGATACCTCGTGAAGAGCGGACCTCCTTCGGACGTAGTTTACCGAATCAAATAGTGGTGAGCAGAATATACATAAAGAAGCTCTAGGAAATAATTTATCATTGGTCTTCGACGAAATTTGCCTCTCAGCGTTAATTTAGCACAATTCATCGTGATAATCTGTCTCATACTTTAGCAAGCAGTTTAAATTCTTCAGCAATTAGGTGTATCTTACGGTCACCTGTGATTTCTTTCCTGTTTTCCTCTCATCCTTGCTAAAGTACTCTTCTATATCCAACCATGTCATGATACAAGTAATGTATATCGTAACTAAAAATCGATAGGGGATGGGAAAAATCTGCAATATCTTAAAGGACCTCAAAAATAACTGGCATTTCAAAACTGCCTCTCCATAGCTCCGAGTTCGCATTGCCGATATTTTGCAACACATACCTTACTCATCTCTGCGGATTTCGTGTACAACGGCAGAAAACAGGGGTACCTACAATCGACCCTGATTCAAAAAATTACTTTCTTAAGAAATTGGGGTACTAGTCAATTTGCAGGATAGTGTAGGCGAATCGATTGTGGTACCTACGCTGAAATGGTGCGTGATGCTGGAGTGAATGGGAAGCGGTACTTCGTTTCCCATTCGAAACACGTGAAGGAGAAAAGTTCGCAAGGAACTGACCATGATATGGCGATGCGAAATGAAAGCCATGACAGCCAAAACGGACATTACGAAATTTTCAACTCGTCCAGGATGGAGGCCATGTGCCCTCAATGAACACGGTCAGAAATATTGGGAGAAGTGGCACGTAAATGAATACAGTGACGGTCACGCTGCCACCCACCAGCCAGAACGTACATCGTGTGTGCTACGTTTATGTTGAGTAAGGTTCACAAAGGATGCCGAGTCAGTCTCGCCGGTGGAATCTCTCTGTGGTGCATTAACTTGAATGTTCTTGGGAGATATGTGCATTCTATTTTTAGTTGTTTCCCCAGGGAACACCAGGCTTCTTCTGCACTAGGCCCAAACCTTTGCCCGTATTAACCCTTTCATCATACGTTCTTATCTTATCATTTTCAGGATTTACTACCATTGTATTGCTCTCAGCGATAACCCTGTTTCCAGTAACGCACACTGTTCACCAACACCAGTAAATGATACATAAATATTCTACAACTAATGTACGAATGGAGGAGCATAAGCAATAATGAGTGGGAGGAACTCATAGTGGGGGTTCTACTCCGTAAAGAGGATATGATTTTGACTCGGAGATTTGATTTGTCCAGATAGTTTAAACAGGCTTTGAGTCACCAGTCCGACCCACTTCCGGGGGAGGGGGGACAACGCTACTATGTTCGGTGTAGTGTAGGTCACCACGTCGTTTGGCAGCAACGTAACTTGAACAGGAGGGAGCCAAACAAAAACGTCAGAAAAATGGACAGAGGTTTAGTGAATACATAAGCGAATGCATGATGGCGTCAAATTACAAAGCGTGCCCTGGTTCACCGACCTCGTAGACAGAACGAACCGGGATCACTAAAACCCATTATTAGGTTTGTCATGATTCGTATCTGGGTCAAAAGACATCCTCCAATCAGACCGCTTCGGAAAACAATGCAACAAATCACCTGGTATAGGGAAAACAGATGGCCTCGCCGTTGATTCTCAGGGATATTCTAAACAATGTGAAAGGTTTCATCCACGTCAGTCCCGTCAACCACAGTGCTTAAGAATAATGCTTCACAGGTAATTCGGAAAAATAATAGAATCCAACGTGCAATTATTGCATAACATCTCACCATAATCTACGGCTGGTTCGGTCGATCTCTGCGAGAAATTATAAAACGGCGCCTGGGGGCAGTCAAACCCCGTAGTCTTCGTCCTGAGGTGAACGGTGCTGTTTTCTGTGTGGTTATCCGCTCCTGTCAAAAAGTCCGGAGGTGAAAGAGAGGAGGCACAGGGTATCAGATTTGAATAAAATCCAGAGGGTTTAGCAAATCGGTTGGACGGCAAGGTTTGCGCGGACCGCCTATAGACGTTCGTGTCAAGACCAGTCCATATGTTCGCTCCAGATGCAGCGAAGCCGGTCGGCATACTCAGAGGGCTTGGCTGAGCGGTCATTTGCTGCTGAGTTCGAGCGAAATTCTGCGCAGGGGAAACAGAATGACGGCTACCCCAACCATCTGGGGAAGAGGACAGATGCGGTTGTGGGGCCTGAAGAGAAGTGACCGCAGAAGATTGGACATTTGGGTCAAGCGTCAAACCCCGACGGGTAACGGCCACAGAAGCAGGAAACGGGTCTTTCGTCGCAGATTCACGAAGAGTGTCACGATCCGGATAATAGCGTCTCGCCATAAACTGTTCGATGACCGTAGTGAGCTCTACCAACGAACCACCTTCCAACTCAAAAGTGTGTGTACCACGTCCTGAAAAGTAAAACAGCCGTCCACTCACGAAAAATATGAACCAATCAGACTGCAGCAAACCTCACGACGAAGATTGTGTGGATAACTGAACAATGATTGGCTTTGTAAGGATCAAAAGCATTGTCGGAAGATGCCTTTGAAGGACTTTGCTATTCCACTGCTACAAAAGACTGAGGTAAGCAGAATGCCCCGTCTGGAACTACACTGGACAGTTGCAGTCGGTGACGCGCTTGTTCATCGTACAGAAGTTATAGGGTGCTATATTTTTTAGCAAAATGCTTGAGAACTCTTTATTCGGTATGAATTTCAAGTTACCAAGCAAATACGGTCACCGAGACGTCCATAGACCGCATCGGTGCATCTAACTTAACCTACAGATAGGAGAGTTTTAAATTCTGACCTACGTTGCGTTAAAGGAATGAAACCCCGTACGCTTCAGCTATCAAGCTATGGACCCGAGGTCTTCCGTTTGACAGCTCATTCATGATTTATAGTACTGAAAAACCATTTATTCCCAGCTTGAACGTTTTGCCATGTATTGCGGAACTGTCCGCATTTCTTTCCATAAAACATTCTTTTGATTCGTCATTAAGGGACCACGACAAAATCAAGTGATTTATCTTCAGTTCAGAGACACCAAACTGCTCGATTCCCCCATTCTTGAAGCAAAAACAAAGTCTACAATCGCAATGTTTTTCCTTTAGTGTTCAGTGTTGTGAGTATCTCATATCTAAACGCGTCAGAGTAATCACTAGGTACTCGTTGAAATTTCGGTCCTTCAATTTCGAATAGCACGAGTTTAAATGAACAACGCACTGTTGCTCCTTGAAATAGTAAGGCTGAGTCTAGCGACCCTCGATTGGGTAGCTTTCCGTTATGAAAGTTGGATGGCCTCAAGGTGATACGTCTTGAAGATCAATACTGTATTCACGGTGACAGCATAGTTTAGCAATGAGCAAAGTATAAAATCGTAACATCTCGACAACCGTGTATTACAAGTACCCGAGAGGACAAGCTCTCCAGATGACACGAGAATACCAATGTACGCGAATAGTAATCATCAGTGTTACCTCTGGCGCCCCACGGTCGCACAACGAGGTTTATTTCAAAAAGCCCTATACTGAACATAAAGCAGAATAACAAACAGAAAAGGGACTCTGTTGAACTCAAAACACTGTTAGGTAACAAGGGCAGATATTGATACAAGCTAGGGAATAGGAACGAACCTTTTCCGGCAGAATTTGAAGCCTCGAGAATGAAGGACTGCTTGGGCTTCGGAGGCTGTGAACCAACAGATGCACTTGTCATATGGCCTGTGAAACCAGATAAGCTTGCGACAGAGGTCCGTTGAGAGACATCGCCAGAAAAAGACCATTTGGGTCCGTGGGATTCGGCTGTACCAGACTTGACTGGGCACACGTTGGTGGCAGGAAGCGTCATTGTGTATGCTTTCTCAATTGAGTCCAGTTTCCAGGAGCATATAAACTTGCACCCGGCCAACGGTTCACCAATCAAACATAGTCTCCAATGCTGAACATGAAGGCTACCCTGGGTGCCCTGGGGTAACTTGCTACCTTCGCTTGATTTGCGCAGTGTAACTCGAAATTGGCTGTCTGTAAGATTAGGAAGGTTAGGCGAGGTCGAACTACATACGGCCAAAAGAATGGTGGTATTCTTGGTTCAACACAAAACAGATGAACACCGTACTCAGTGTTCTGAGTAAATACCAGTTTACTAAGAAGCACTGAACAGCGTTGGATAAAGGACCCGATCGAAAGAGCCTCTCAAGCTGGTTACCATAAAATTTCCAAATGTCCCGACACCACTTAACCAACAAACTCATTGCCGTACCGCTTTAATGTGAGACCAGGTCCAAACTGTATGGACCTTAAATTCAATCAGTGTTGGCCAAATACTGTGGCTTCAAGACACCAAGAAGAATGATTGTGGCAACAAGTTGATTGTTGGCATAACTCTTGCTAATGGAAAATTACTCCGAGAACCCGGGTTGGAACACACCGCCAGATAGGGTTACGAGAGCAGGTAAACAGCACCATATTCGATACAATCCAGGATTCCCCTTCAGAAGGAATAATTTAATAAGAGTATGGGATGGGTACTGAGAATGATGCACCCCCAGTAAACAAAGTCCAATTTTAATTATTCGAAACGGATGGCAAAAATCACAGCCGACTTTCACATCTTTCGCAAGGTACACTATCCGAGTGGCTGTTTTGTGTATTTCATGAAAACCTTTACCGTAAAGTTTGATAGCAAGCAACTATAGTTCAGCCGTCGTACTTACCCACTGTAAATTGGCCCACTTCTTGGAATACAGGTACTGATTATTACCGCGTCAGATAGCAGGCTCTACGGCTGGAAAGCTCAATTGATTTCTTTCTTCCATATAAGTATGACCAACCCATTCATCCAGTTAACCGAATGGATCAGTGATCCAACTCTTCAGGGCATATAAACATGTTTTCCCTCATCTCTCGTTAATAATCATTCGCCATATCAGTCGATTTACAGCTACTCCACCACAGTAAGCGGTCACCAATTTCCACGCATAACCTCCGGGTGAAATGTGTCGGAAGGAACACAGACGGGAGGTCAGACTGGCCATGAAACTGAGTTCTTGACCGTAATGAGGCAGATGGTGTTCAAATGAGTACGGGGTCAGTCTGTGGGATTGAGGTAGTGCAGAAGACTTCGAAAAAGGGCCTTCAGAAAAGTCACCCACTAGATGACCATGCCAGACTCTCTCAGATTCTAGGAGACTCCATAGCTCCAATAACGTTTCTCACAGAGACATCTTGTCATGCTCAGAAAAGCCAGTTACCTCTCAGAGACCACGAATTTATTTGGTCCCGGCCGACCGTAAAGAGACCTGAAAGGGAGCTGATTTTTTTTTTAAAGCAGGGCAAACGCCACGACGCGGACTAATGACTAGCGTGTGGGCACAGCTGTCAGCGCGCTGGTTGTTGAACGGTCATCCAGCAAGACCACAATCACTACGACCATTGAACACGTCTTCAAATTCTTGCGTGTTACGGAAAAGTATCATTATGGGGTAAAATTAAACAAACTGGAGACCATCTTAGCAAAATACAACTACGCTAGACCTGAGAAGCTGAACAGCCTATTCTTGGTTAATTTCCCGGAGCGGTTAACTTTCCCCGATAAAACGTGCAAACATAAGGTAAATTCAAGCTAGACATTCTTGTGTACTTTATTCGAAAGGAGTGTTTGCTTGAAACGTTCCAGCAAGCGATCATTAAATAAACTAATGGAGCGTAGTGGCTAGCAAAGGGGCCAGTACGGTAAGATCGGGGTAAAATTCAACTTGTGGATCGAACACACGGCACAACCACGTATTAGGAACGGTTTTGTTCTTCGTATGAAACCAAACCGTACAACGCAGCAACAGTACTGAAAAATTACCACTGACCATGAGACAGCCCCATCAGGCGGAAAATAAGTGACAGAAAATGACCGGAATCGCATCGTGTACGGATTCAAAATTCGTCACTAAACGCTGCCAAGTGTCTGAGCCAAATCACGCGATCTGTGACTACCTAATCGAAAAACAGAAGTCAAGCGCGCTATATTACACACGAACACATTCAACTGAGGGCGATCACCCGCTAGACAGACAATCAGGCGTATGTGTCGGTTGTACAAACAGCCAGATGGGACAGACAGGCGCACGTGTAGATAGAACGTGCCACGTTATATGTGGACCATGAGGACGTTTACCATGTGTGGCATTCACGGCTCGACCTTCTAATCTCTCGTAAATGTAAACTACGTTCACTAACAGCAAACAACTGAGTAACCATGTGGATGATAAAACACGTACAAACAGCTTCATTGGTAAAAGGAATACGAATTGGGTAGACCACACAGATTCACTAGCAGACACTCACAACAAGAAAGATTTCCAGCGATAAATGATACTACGAGAACGAAATTTGTTGTAACCTGAGAAGTGCACTGACACCACACCATTAACAGACCCTTGGAACAATATACGCGGAAAACGTGGTGAAACAGGTGTTCGTTGACTCTGTTCACAAAATATTTATCTTTCGGCTGAAAACGGTAAGAAGCGATGGGCGATCATATGGTCGGGGGTTACCAAATAACGTGTCAGGCGCTTAACCTATACGACACTGGTGTGAATTACTTCAAGCTCCGACATTAGGGTGCAGTAGCTAAGCGAGCTACTTCAGCAAACTGCGCAGACCTTTTTTGCAAAACAGGTGAAGTGGGTGCCTCTTGTGAGTTCAGTCCCTACTGCTGGCATGCATACACCAGTCAACTATGCGGATTTCGGCAGCAGATGCCCACCTCGTTTGGCCGAAGTTGTTCCACAGAATTTCTAGATAAGGCGCAAATTGAGACCGTTGTGAATTACTTGGGTGATGACGAAAAGACATCTCACCTTAGCGGCTAAAGGTTTCTCGTAGGTCATCTCTTGTTGCGTTCTGGGAAGTTTCGTGCTTCTGAGGGGGTATTCTGCATAGCAGAAACTTTTAATTGGATAAAATCATTCCCTCTGGGGGCGTAACTACATGTCACGACATTGTTAATAGAAAAACGCATGGCTGTGCGCGTTGACTCCGTTCCATTCATGCACGATAGCAACGCACATTTCTAGTAGCTGCTGTACTCATCAGTAGCTAGGGGGCGATGTGGCTAAGTGGTTAGAGCGCGAATTTACTGACCGGAAGACCCGTGACTCTGCTACTCGACTTCCCAGGTCTAGGCTTGGGCAACCTGGCAGAATCCTAGCACTCGTGCTTCCTTCGGGTGGCATGGCAGTTAGGCACGGAAAGGGTGCTACAGCTGAATGATGATGACTGTATTCATCTTTTGTTAGGATGTGACAGACTGCAGCAAATCATGAGGCCAGTTGAACCCAGAGCAATCCCCACCTGACGGCGCGCCTTCACGGCTGTCTCTGTAAGTATAACCCATATGGTCATGTGTTGTAGGCCTTCCAGCTCGATCTATTTCAGATCAGCACACATGACTAGGTCGCATATCACGCGTGACTATCGTGTGCAGATTATGTAATCCCGTATGACTTAGCACCAATGAAATCGTGTATACCAGTTGATCAACCGCGCGTTTTTCTCTGTATTACATCAGGCTTTTTTTCTAAACTTGACACTGATTTATCAGGCATCAAGTAGTTCTCCACATTTCACGGACAATCAGCATCCCGCTTTGGGAATCCCATACACGCAACTCAGAGTGACTTGACTACATGTTAGAGGCTCATAGACTCGATGTTACGTTACTGAATGCTGTGAATGGAACGACGAAATAACGTTTTGAACATTGGCTTGACCATGTGCTCCAAATGTAAATCGATCGACTTCCTCAAAAGGCTCTTTTCGCACGTGAAAGGCGGAAACGAGTCAGGGGAGGTCAAACAATGACCTGGCAACGAAGTATGAAAGCCGTTACCAGAAAACTCAGCTGCGCTGGTCCTTACCATCTTCCTGGATGCGGAACCCGAGACACCAATGACTACAGACATTATCAGACATGATGCAGTTGCGCCTTCATCGGCGTTCGTGCATCCAATGCGTAGCCACTCCCCTAGTCGTCCCAATTAAAAGTCCACCGACAACCCTGTATTTACTACTCATTAATTATATCAGTTACCGTCTCTAATTCGCAGTTATCTACGTCATCATCTCGCAACATCGGTGAACGAAAGTGTGACAGCTAGAACCACTATGCGGCAAGTAAGTGCTCCCAACAGCTGATGACGGTGATGAGCACATTGCCCAAAGACCCAATGCTTGATGGTGCGCTGAACCCATGAATTGCATTTTGATGCCTGGAGAAGCAACAGAAACCGGCGCGGAGACATCGTTGCACTGTTGCAGTCTTTGCTACTGTATGGTGGTGAAAAAAGGACGCTACAAAGACACGCTCAGGCACTTGAGCAACTTCACCTGTCATGTCCACGCAAAATCATTCCTATCAAATAGAGACACTGAAGTCTTTCGAAGAGCAGGAAAAAGGATAGGCAATTGCAGACTGCTTAAAATCAGCTCCGATAGTAAAGCTGTCTGAGCTACTCGCATCCAATAACCACTGTCGAATGGAGTTTGAAATCACATGCGCTTGGAATTCCGCTACTGGGAGCCTTCCAATCAGTTTGAAAAGGTGCAACTTCCACTGTGGACAAAAAGAGGATCTGGTGTACAACATCCCCAGAGAATGGTCATTTAAACGGGATTGAAAGCATTTGAGACGCGACGCGTCTCAACGCTTATAAACAAGTCGGTTAGAGAGGCCACAGAGTCCCTGTTGCAACCTACATCATTCGGTGTCGCTCACCGCTGCACCATTACGTGTAGGCCAACTGGTGGCCCGTAACGAGCATCTGTATGCTCAACCGCCAGTCTTATTCCCTCAGATCTACATTGGCGTCAATGTTCCCCCTTACCGAACCGTTACTGACTACGAAATCCAGCGCGGATGCCAGCAACTCGTTACGCCGGAAGGTAAAACATGTCATTCCGTGACAGAAAGTAGATAGGACCAATAAGCTTGGGACAGCATCAGATACGACCAAATGAAAGTGGGAAGTATCTGGATTCATCTCACTGTGTTGCGATAAAAACCAGATGTGAAATTCCAAGTGATAACTCTCGTTTACCCATACAGAGTACATCAATGCTGAGTGAAAAACACGTTTGGGTCCGTTTGGTATAGTAAGAATATTGAAAACTAACACAAAAGAGCTTACTGAGTTATTAAATGCGATACTTTGTATCACTCACTGGGTAGCGGGTAAAATAGCGAATGAAAAATAATCTTCCTATATACAGCAAACCATTGGACGAAATGGGTCAGAAAAGGTTGATGAAAGGTCTTGTTTTCCGAGAAAGGGGTTGTTCGAAGAGGGTGATGTACCAATCACAGGGCAGATTCTCTATCCTTGTCGGTGCACACTTTGCGGGCGCTTGCTGGCAAAAACACTTTGCTGGGCACCTACAAAACGATTCAAAGCAAGCGTCCTACCTAGTGTAATTCTACACGGTTAATCAGCAAAATCCGCTCGGATGAATGACCACGTGATACTATTGGCAGTAACTTGATGCAAATGGTTATTCTATAACAAAATCTGCCAAAGCTCCAATCCATTCAATTGTTGCCAACCAGCAAAAAGCAGAAAAGATTACATAAATTGGAGTAAGACTGACCTGTTTGGTGGTAATATCTAACGACGTTCATGACATCGGAAGCTCAGGTTGAGTAAATCGGGTTGTAGTTATTGATCCACTAAGTGCGTTTTGATCGAAATCACTTGGAGATGGTGTTAACTTCATAACATAATATTCAATAACATTTGTTCAGCGGTAACGCCTCTTCGGTGCACAGCTGTCATCCACCCGAAGGAAATACTACCAAGTCGCCCAAATCTAGACAGTAGCAACCGAGATGCAAAGTTAGCTGAGTTATCTCGAGCCACTAGCTTCAGACTATGAAGGTTTATAGACTGAATCAAATTCAGTTACTGAATGTTGTGAGTGACTTAGTCCCTAGGTGTAAAAATTAAGCACCCTCGTTAATCTTGAAATCCAAATATTCAGAAGTGTTTATTGTACTTTTAATGTAAGTTGGACAAGATCTACACTTCTGATAAACCGTGTTCTTTCGGTAGCGATGTACTCGGTCTTCGGATGCCATATTCTATTGCGTGGTTGGCGTTCAGCTGCATACAGCTAAATTATATATAATCCAACAGGGTCCGTCGTCATTTAGGTTAGGTAGATGCTAGGTGTGAGTGTGAGTTGAAAATGCATGCTGTTGAAGAACAGCAGCACACGGCAACAGAAGTCCCGCTAAGGTGCTAGCGAGGGGAGCATGGACTTCGAATCGGTCACTAATGTATGCATAAGGGGGTTCACATGGGGTTGAACCTTGAACAACTTAGGTATTGCCACAAAGAAATTCGGGTCAATTCAGCAAACCCCATCAACTCGTATTTCAGGGTGATTTTTCATCATCATCATCGACACCATCGCATCAGTTATCAACACCGATGCTGCGAGTGAAAGTCTACAAGAAATCAAGAGTGGTGAAGGAACTAGTCACCGTCAGTCAATGCAACTACGGAAGGGCATGAATTTCCTGAATGATAAAGCGTCCTTATTTGCCTGCATTTTCAATACTTAAAGATGCCTTACCAGTCATAATTTGTGTCATTGCGCCGGCCCAACGAAACATTTCATCAAAGGCCTCTAACGCGATGATGTGGACCGACGAGATTCCGATCAGCACGATTACGTTGGACTCTTTGTCTAGATGGCAACCACTTTCGAACCCGGTAATTTCATCGATCGGGACTGGGGCATTCAATCGAGTTGCCAGGTTGGTTGCCAGTGAAAGTCCCTTGGTCGTAGCTTCCGCGGCCAAAAGGCAGGAGTGCGCCGCAGTATTGACCAAAGGTTTAGGGGCATCATGGATTCGTGGCTGTGAAAAACTGTTGCACGATTCGCGTTCCAGTGGTTTATGAGAAGGTTCGTTCGAGATCGTCGAACGCTGGTAGACGTATCCTTTTTGTATTGGTGGTTCCATATCGACTAGGCAGCGGCTGTTCCGATAAGGAGCGAATTCATCATAGCTTTTGGTCACATAGAGATGAAGTGCATCTGGGAGATACCACAGGTCAGGAAAAAAATAGAGTTTAAAAATGAAACAACGAACAACGGCCGACGGAGTAAACAGGTCAATGTAGACCCACATAATATGCACAGCATGAGCTAGCGCTTTAAGAGCTTGGGTGCTGACTGTGGTGAGATTGAAACCAAGAGAATAATCAATTAGGAATCACCTTGAGCGGGTTACGACACGTGTACCGACCCAGTCACCCACATACTTGACTGTTCAACTCACAGTCGCTCACTGGATCGTGAGGCTTGTCTTTTTTCCCATACGCACAAACACGTCGCATTAAGCTGACTCATCGGACATCGATTGTCTGCACCGCCTAGTCAGCGCAGCAATCACTCATGTGCCGACGCGCCCACGTATATGCACTGGGACCTACATAAAGGGAAACCGAACCCAGTCAGGACACAGACTCGCGCGCGCGCAGGGAGCAAGGAGTCAGCCAAGCACTCCAAGTCCACGGACAATCATGGAACACGTGTAGCAACCGTACTGCGAAGAAAACATGTTCCCACCGTCCGGATTTTTACCAAGGGACTCTCACATACGATAAGTTCCATTTTGACTCGCTCCCACTTCACAGTATTTATTTTTATACGTATCGCAACCATGCTAAAAACCTCTATTAGTGCACATACACCTTCTGATTTGTATTATGGCTATCATCACCTGTGCACTAATAGACGGACATCGTAAGATATCCACACTGTGCAAAACTCAACTTTGAGTAGGCAAGCGATGAGATACACGAAGACGGCCAAAACAAGGAAATTCCTCCGCGAGAGGAGCCGTATGGATCAGACATTTATCCTATGCCGAACTCTGAAATAACTGGGTAGACTCCAGCAGTAAACTGATCTGCGCTCCATTAACTACCGAGCTGCTCTCGACTCCATCCACAATGAGTCATCCACGATTATTGAACTCACCATTCCCATCAAAGCCCACCAACTGTCAACGACAGCTCGAATTCCAGTTAACGACGAGAGAACTCAGGGTTTGACCTCGACCGAGCTATGAGGAGTGGACGTTCTTTATCACATGTTACTCATCCTTGCAGACAACCGGTGCCTGAGGAATATGAGCTGACGATACAGTCTTGCTTAGCGACATACATACCTACACAAGGTTCCTTCACCGATCACGCAGGACCCTTCAACGCAAAAGTGAATGTTCCAAGGGTAACCTTCCGCACAGAGTTTGGATACTTGGGTCATACGCCTCTACCTGACCAGCATGCTGGATAGGTTGACTCTAGTGCCAATGCACCTACAGGCAGCACATGAAGTCACCTTGGAGAAACCAGCATGCTGTATGCTGGCTCAAAAGGAACTCACTCTGGATGAAGCACATGAATCAGCGAATTGAAACACAAGCAAGCTATCATACACGCACAACGAACCGATATCATTTCCTGTGGCTGCAGTACCTTTGTAGTCACCTGCGGTTACCCCGTCACACTCAATCACCCCTGATTCCACAACTTACCTCTCATCAATCAATTCTCAGATACGTTATTTTTGTGGTCGTAACAAGCATCCAAATGACCCATAAGAGAAGAGGTTTTTGAATCATGTGGCAAGACGGGTTATTTTCAGCGTTTTTCGATTTGAGTCTCACAAATCACTCAAATTGTACAACGGATTATGCCTTATCTTCTTTGTTGACTGCTGCAGCCCCGAACTGCTTGTCCCGCACGGTGACCAGTATCAGGGTAGACGGAAGGTTCTTTAAGGCCTTCATAGACACAGGAAGTTCGTCCACATGATTGGAAGGGTTACGCTAACGATTATGTGATTACTATGGCATCTACCTACCTGATATGTTCAACTATCGGCTACTGCTGTCTATCCATCGATTACGGGGGTACCGTTTGCACAAAGATCAAACTATTGGTGCTGACGTGCTGCTAGGCCACGACTTCCTTATTCTACATAACAAAGCTGAAATCATCTTCGGTGGGTCTGAGGTTCATTGACCTTCTGCTGTCTAACTACTGCTACGGTTGAATCACTTTTTTTCCTAACCTCCCACCTGATTGCAAGCCTAACGCCAAGAAAACACAGCGTCACAACCCTCACGATGAACAGTTCATTCGCAAAGAAGTTAACCGAATATTGGATGCAGATACAATTGAACTTTTGAGTTCTCCATGGAGGGCTCGAATACTAGTGCACTCCGGTACTAGTGTAGTCTAATACAAGTTCGTGTGGTATGTCTGCGTACGTACATTGAGATCGTAGCTCCTCATTCCCGTCTGACGAACGTCCACATCCCTACATGGCAGAGGAGTTTGTATCAGCCGTACAACTGCTTATAATCCCAAGGTGAAAGGGCAAGTCGAACGCCTCAAAGGAACACTCTGAAGCGCAATCCAGCTCATACTCAAGATGAAAGACCTTCAAACTTGTTATTAGTAGTCGGCTTTATCAGACCCCCTCAACTCTCTTCGGTCCTTTCTCAGCGTCTCCACGAGTGCTTCGGCGTGAACGTCGGTCATCCGGTGGTTCGTTCAGTTGTAGCACCTTTTCTATGCCTGAACGCCATGTCACCAGAAGGAAGCACGAGGGCTGGAATACTGCCAGGTTGCCCAAGCCTAGACAGGGGAAATCGAGGGGCAGAAATCAGGTTCGAACCACGGACCTACTGGTCAATAAATTCGCACTGTATCCTGTGGTCTGTCTATACCAACTTGGCCAACTAATCCAGGACCAGTTTCTTTGAAAGGATTTGGCCGTGCCTAAACGTATGGACCAATCGTTGAGGAAACCAATTCATGTTCATTCTCCCGGCGGAAAAGAAGGCATTGTATCCGTCCACTATCTCGTTCCTTGTGGTGACCGCACAGTTGTCAACGAGTTCGCGCGCAGTTCATCTAGTGAATGTGATGACGCTCATACATCCCCATTAACTGACTTGCACGCACCGTCACTCAGTAACGCTTAACATAATGTCGATCACACTTCAGTCTCACCCCGTGTCCGGGCGATGCAGTGAAACTCCAAACACCATGGGATCTCTGACTCAGCCAGGCTCCAACAACGAACACAATCCTACATTTTAAGAAACCGAGAAGCCTGGCCGCAATTTTCATTACCCCTTGATGGATTTCTACAACTAATCTTCATTCAGTCCGTGTCCCCTCTAGACAATGGCTAAACTTTGTGTTCACATTATCGCTTCGTATTAACTATGCTTTCGCCTTTACTTTCAGTATATATACGGCTATTAATGAACAAAGCGCTACTCCTTCTACGCCAATCAGTCTTGGTCTCGAGCTCAATCAGGATTTATACTCCATTCGTAACAATACTGCAAAGCTCGAAGAGCGCAGATCATTGGGCATAGTGAAAACCACATGCTTCTTGGAAGCACACTCTATTGGGAGATTCGACTGCTCCACGCTGTTTAAACAAACTATCCCCACAACTGTAACAAATGCGGATGAACGAATGGGGCTTCACTTATTTGGTTGAAACAATGCCAACAACAATGCCTCGTTGGTTACGCTGCTTTCAAGTAAGGATACCTTGCATTTTTGGTGAAAACCGGTGAGATCTAGCGGATACAGTGAAATCCTAAACATGATCGGCATGAACTATCGTTTCAATGAATATACTACTGTCTGTATTCTCAATTTGAAGGCACTGGAAACACGTCCGTTTCATGCGTGAACAGACGACGGTTAGCGGATATTTATCACACTTGTTTTGACTACTCATGAGTAGCGTGACTAATGACTGCTTACCACGACGCCGTTTGGCTTCCATGCCGGTCGTCCCGTTTTCGGCTCACCTCAAGGTATACCTACACGCCAGTTGTTGGTACCAAGATTTTATTCACCCGTTCATCTTCGAATGCGATTTCGGGCCTACTCGTCCTATTTTCGAGTTGCCGATTCGGGGATCGAACCCGGAGACTTTAGGATAGCAGCCGAGAACGTTACTCACTATCCTAATCCGGTTTCCTCGGTATCCATAACCACGTTATCCGTTCAAACTGTGTCCCACCTGGTAGGTTACAGGCTAAAGTACAGGCTGTGAGACGCGGTCTCAGCAGGCCATTGGCAATCGATGATTCGTGACCAACTACCGACCAATCGTTCAGCCGCAACGTCCTCTATATGCATAGCCCCCAAACAATCCAGAGAAAGCACGAGAGCTGAGATAGACGCAGGTTGCCTAAACCTGGGCAGACACCGTCGGGATGACGGGATTGGAATCGAACTACGGACCCTCCGGTCGGTAAGTTTGCGTCAAACCCATTATACTATCTGGGTTCGATCTCGTAATGGGGAACGAACCCACTGCTCTGAGGCACCAGCTAAGCGCGTTATCCACTGCACCAACCCACAACCATAGCTCTTGTATGCTGTTTCCGACGAATGCGCACGCAGATAACTAGAAAACATGTGTTCGGCGGTGCAGCAGAGAATCCATTCGCGGCGGGTGCCCAGCACCAAAAGCAGCAATGGTTTGGTCACGTATTGTGCATGCTACCTTATTGGTTGCCGGAGGTATTGTTCTCCGTGCCCAAAACAGTATGGCGCACGCAGACACCTGAAAAGTGATAATGTAAGGCTGGGTGGGCTCGAACCCTTGCCCAATTCCAGATGAACAGCTTGACGCAGTGGACAAGTATGTCTACCTGTACAGCTGTACAACTCCCGGTGGTTTCGCGAAAGATTATATCTTCATCCAGATTGGGAAGACCAGAGGAGCCTTCGTGAACCCGCATCATCTGTGGTACAGGAGCGATATCAGCTTATCCGTCAAATGTCGAGTTTACAACGCTGCGGTGCGACCTATATTGCTATACGGGTTAGAAACCTGGCCGTCGCGCACCGAGGACGTCAAAACTTTCAGTGTTTGACCATCGACGTCTTCGGAGCAATGCCAAAGTCTAGTGGGAACACAGGATCAGCAATGCTGAGATACGTTGAATGGTATTCCGAAGAAACAACTCACCCATGACAGCTGAACTGATCACAACCCATAGGGTGCGCTGGCCTGGTCACGTGCTTCGTATGCCAGTCAATTGACTCTCTCGAAGGGTTCTTTTCGCACAACCATGTGAAGGTTGAAAGCGAGTCAGAGGAGGTTAAACAAAGCAGCAAAGTGTGCAAGCCATTACCAGCAAAACTCAGCTACGCTGGTCATTGCCGCCTCGGTTGGGAACCCCGAGACGTTGTCAGACATGGTCCAGTTGCGCCCTCAATGGCGTTCGTGCATCTACGCTATTGTCTTATTGCATAGCTTCTTTCCTAAACCCCCATCCAGTTAAAAGTCCACTTGAAACACTGTATTTGCGCACCAGTTTATCAGTTACTGTCTCCGATGCGTAGCTACCCACTCCAGCTACCCGAATTATCGGACAAAACTCTAACAGCTTCAACCATTGTACGCGGTTCTGATAGTGACGATTTCCAAGCAGGTGCAAGCAAGATAACACGGACCCCAACCAGGAAGGCGCGAAGACCTTGCAATACTCAGTTCGACTGTGGTTTTCACTTCACGTTGCCATGTCAGGGTTCGCCTCATCGTGAACCTTTCGCCAGCAATCGCTAGGAGCGGAAAACACATTCTTTGGTAGAATACATGCCCAACCACCCGACCTGGTGAGTCTAAACTGCTGCTCTAACGGTTCGGACTGGTTACCAAGCGCCTCCTGAAGCTCCAGTTCAATATATATTCGTTGCAGCCAGTTACCTCTTGCTGCAGCACGGAGACAACGGCGACTAAGTTTGAACAGGCCTAAGGTTCACGGACCTGAGAGATCATCTCACAGCCATAATGACGCTCTGACAGTTCTCATGAGCAGAGTGCACCGGTCGAGGAAATCATGCAGGCGAAGAGTCTCAACGGCTTTATCTATGGGCAAATATGCCCCAACTGGCCACACAACAACTATGCTTCAAACAGCTGAGCTTTCTTCACTCATAGTTGAGTCAGTCGTGCCCGTCTCACACCCTAGTTTTCCCAGTTATCTTCCGCGGTCTTCCAGCTGTTTGGTGGGTATCACAAGAAAGTTATTGAAAGAATTGTTGAACCATGCCAATAAAGTGGTGCCAGAGATTGAAGCTGGTGTCCAACCATAAAATCAGGTTTCAGGTAACCAAACGAAAGTGGTCTTTTCCAAAGGATAGTCCCTCCTGGGACCATCCTTTCGGTTAATTACCTGTTTTTGACTCTACATGGGTTCAGCCTGTCGATCACAGCCATGTTCCATCGTGGCAAATAAACGCACGCTTGAAAGGCGTGCAAAAGAACATGTTTCCATGGGTCTCACACATCATCGGCGTCACAGTCCGCCACAATCCAACCCATCGACCAATATGCATCTAATTCACTTCGACCCATCATTGATAAGTTGTTAACCCCAGTGAACGTCACCTTCAAAAACCAATTTGGCAGTCTGAGCCTCGGAAGGTCAAGCGAAATGGAATCATGTGCTGCCACCAGGTCATTCAAGGCGTGCTAGTAAGGCATCAACGAATTCTGACAAGCCCGTGTCATGAATAGCGAATGACTCCGCATCATAACCACCAGACAGCAACATCATTGTTGACACTGACACTTCACTGTCGTACTGTTGTGTGCGTCCACTAAAAACGGGCTCTCGACTACCTCATTGAATCCGGAATACAGCAGAAATGAGGAACGTCGCCCGGTCAGTGGGTTCCCCGAGAGCCATGGAAACACGAAAATCCAGGACCGGAAATTCTACACAATGCTAGTGGCTGAACATAGGGCTCAGTATAGGGGATTCTGTGATTGAAGAACAAACATACCAGCCATGGAATCAGAAAAACTGGGACAATCAAGCATTAATCCGAAATCCAGGGAAATGAAGACATAAAATTGAAGAATTAGAAAGTGTCCCAGAATCAAGGGTAAAAAGTGAGGAGCAGCTTCGCACACTTGCAAGGGATTTGTCCGGCGGAAAAAAACTGGAAAATAGGCTGAAAGAGTGAATCACTCAGGCAAGTTCGCGAGTGTATCAAGACAACACATGGAAATTCACAACAGGAGAGGTTAAATGTCACCGTTTAATCAGTACCTACGTGATAGGACTCTGCAGCACGGGTGTGAATGTACAGTTAACTCCACTTTATGCCTAAGTAGGTAGTTTCTCTCAAATCAAAAATCGTAGGCACTATGGCTGTACGTGGGTGAGATATTGCAAAGGCAC
This sequence comes from Opisthorchis viverrini, assembly GCF_000715545.1. Classification (NCBI taxonomy): domain Eukaryota; kingdom Metazoa; phylum Platyhelminthes; class Trematoda; order Opisthorchiida; family Opisthorchiidae; genus Opisthorchis; species Opisthorchis viverrini. Next base: position 90,091 of record NW_008752201.1, on the reverse strand, counting down.
GCAAACCTGCACAAGACTGTGGTTCTCAAACCAAATCCCTCGGCACAAGGGTAGAAAAATAATAATAATAAATCGTTCAGCTGTAACAACCTTCCGGTGCCTAGCTGCCATGCCATCCGGAGGAAGCATGAGGGCTGGAATGCCCATATGTCGAGGCAGCGGTCGGACCTTCCGCGCAGTAAATCAGCCCTTTAACTACCGACCCATCACGCCCCTCATCGCACTTGTCTGCGTGCCAGCAGATCATAGTTCCGATACACCCAAAAAGTTCTTAGGACGCTTTGGTCACTTTATTGCGTTGGGCAAAGAGCTCAGATATTATTGTGCTTGCGGGTGTGAGTGCGCAAGTAGGCAGAATAAGCGCTAATGCCGCTCAATTTAGCGGTCGTTTTGGACAACGGCAAGCACCCGCTGTAGACATGTGCTGACAACAGATTGTCTCTGTGTAGCAATGACCAAGAACACTTGGCCACATGGTTCGCCCACCTCGCGTCAATTGCTGACCCGCTCATTCTGAGTCGAGATGTCCATTTTCAAAAATGGTGCTCCTCGTGAGTATGGCAACATACAGTATTTAGCTTGACCGCCATTTTGACGAGACCCTTTACATCGCTAGGTTTACGTCGCCTTACGAAAGCGCGCAAAGGCGGTACTCGAGGACAGCAAGCAGGATTCAAGACGGGAAGGGAGTGGGGACCACATCTTAACAGTCCATCAAGTATTAGAGCAACCTGCACTGTTCCTACGGAATGATTAATCGAAATGAACTACAGTCTAAAAGGACTGGACCATCATTGTCCAACAACGACGAGGAAGAGCATGCTACTCTGGCAAGTGGTAAATCTCTCAGCTGTAACACGTTTCCAGCGACTAGCTGCCAAGCTACCCGGAAGAAGTACGAGGGCTGGGATACCGCCAGGTTGCCCAAGCCTAGACAAGGGAAGTCGAAGTCAAGAGGCAGAGCTCGGGTTCGAATCACGGACCTACCGGTCGGTAAATTCGCGCTCCAACCACCTGAGCCACCTCGCTCCGTCTAATGGTAGTATCGTCCTGTGGAATGGCATTGCCGATCTTCCTGTCGCTGGAACGCGAGGAATTGATGCTGTCACAAGAATGACTGACTAGCTAGGTGGTAATGGCCACATTCCCAACTGAGAGTAAGCACTTCTTTGCGCCTCGCGTGCATCCAAAATGTAAAGACGAGCAAAGCAAGACGCATGCATCGAGCCAAGTTTCGCAGCGATAAGAGCACCCATGCGGCTCGGAACCATCCACAAAACTGGCAAGTTCTCGCATCGATTCCAGGTGATGTGAGATTATGAGCACTCACTCGCGTACGTGGAGTGCCAAAGGGAAAAACACCGGCAGCTAACAGAGGGTCTCGTCAGCTGGGCTTGAGTTACACTGCCCCACTTAAGTCACTGTTATCGTATAGACGTCCACCCAATAACTAAATATCAAACTTATTCTTGGTCACTAGCTGAAATGATGTACTGCAGCTGATGAGGAGATGGCCGCTGACTTATTTTGCAACGGGCTGTACGGAGTCGGCCAATATTTGGCAACCTGCCCAATCAACCCGAAACCCCGAAAGCGTCCTCTTCACACACACTCGAAGAGTTAGGTAACACCTGAAAATGGAACGCACAACCTAGCTTAATACCAAGTAGCCGGTTTGGAAATACGGACAATGAAGAACACTCACCGGAAGTTCCAGGTGAAAGGGCAAGAAGGCAATAGCGTCTCTTCCACTGAAACATGAAAGCAATGTTATCAGGTAGGCGGACGAACTTAATGTACAGGCCAAAAACCATGTACACGAGCACGTACTTTTTTGCCATCACGATATTTTACGGTTCCTTGTAAAATGGCGCGTATTTTGAAGTTTGTCATCGGGAATATATAAGTGAATACATTTTAAACCCAAAGTTAGACCAAAATTTAGCATCACATTGGCACCACAGGCGGTCAGATCAGCAAAAAATCGCCACAAGGTTGGTCAGGTTACCATGATAAGCAACCAGCTGACCTAACCCATGTGACTCGATTAACCTTGAAAATCGAAACCTTCAATTGGTTGTATTAAATATTTTACAGTTCAGCTTTCAGAACGGATTCAGTGGGCTTAAAAAGGTTCGTCAACTTGGATCGTGGGGTTTGAGATACTGGTTCCTGTTCTGGGATGAGCCACCTACATTCGGGGGCCGTTCATCATCAGTCTATGTGACTGGTAAGACGCTTTTAGCGGTCCTTAGGTGTAAAATGAATAAATGTACTACATGGTGGTGATTGTCTGCATCCGGGCGGACATCAAGAAGTTGAAAAACTGTTGGTCAGTCCCATATGAAGTTGACTCAGTGGGTGTCTAAATTATGTACTGTTAGTTTGGTGGAGCCCTGTATATCCTGCGAAAAGCCGTCAAAATGCCTGGGTCAGGACCCGTTATTGAGGGATGTCAAGTTGAAAATGCTCCACCAGCCTTCTGATGCGACCAGTACAGCATCTTGGTTGCAGCAATGCACAGGCATTGGATAGTACTATGAAGCGGTGGATATGGGCGCTGATCTCGGGAGATCAAGTGTTTCAAGTGGTAGTCTGAGTTCTAGTTATTGTTCTTCCGCTTTTTGGATCCGGCTGACTGAGTCATTTCCACATCAATAATCCCATCTGAACGCTGTAAATCACCTGGCCGGTTCTTTTCAGGAGGTCTCCAACAGTCCATCCTGGGTGCCTGGGAAGTAGTCCCAGACAAGCACATGGTTTCCAGGCCTGAACTTTGGTTTCCTTCCTGTCGACGACTGAAAACACGTAAATGTTGGCTGGGTAGCGTATTGGGCAAGTTTCAACCGACTGTTCATCATAAACTCTGCTAGAAAGCGACCTTCTGCTATGATCCCTTTCCTTTCTTCATTTATCAACGCTCGTTTAAAGGTGTTTACCAACCGCTTAGCTGAAACTTTGGTTTGGGGATGGAATGGTGGGGAAGTGGCATGTCTGAGGCCGTGTCTTCGAAAGAATTCACCAAACTGGTGAGATCTGAACTGAGTACCACTATGGGACGCAATAACTTCCGGAATGCCGGTTTTCGGAAACAAACGCCGCGGTTTAGTGATGGTTACCATCGGTGTTGTCTCCAGGCCACTTACCGAATGCGCCGACGGCGAAGAGGAAGATTTGTCCGTTAATTGGTCCGGAAAAACCCACATGGATGCGCGACCATGAGCTTCTGGCTGTGGCGACTGTCGGTTGGGTAACTTCTGAACAGCTGCGCAAAGCGAAGAATTCCGACCACGTGCTCATCCATAGCGGGCCAGTAGTACACATGGCTGCAAGCAAGAGACTTCGTACGGCTTATCCTGGATATCCACTGTGGAACCGTGCTAGGACTTGGTGGCGAACTCCGGTGGGAATTATAAAGTGAAGACAGCCACCGATAGCATATGATGAACTCCGCCGTCGAAAAACTTTTCGGAGCTCCCCTAATGGACAGGTTGTTGGCAAGCTTCATTAGTGGCACTCCGTGGATTTTGTAGTACGCTGTCATTTTTGGAGGCATCTCGGACCATGCCAAAACTCACGGGTAGTTCGTTCATGGTCTTCAGAATTGTAGCATGGAATTCCGCAGCGAAGAAAACATTTACCATGACGGTTCCTTCTTGTTCCATTTCATGTGAAGCAATCAAGCGCTTTAGCGCGTCGGCCTGTCCAATTTCATCGGTTGAATCGTGTCACATCGTTGTAGACGGTTAGTTGTGTGGATCTGTGTAGGTTTCTTGTAAAAAAAACAGCTAGCAGGGCTTTGTGACCCACCGCAAGCGTGAATGCCGATCGTAAAGCATTTTGCGGAACCCTTTCACCCCAAAATAATGGCTGGCGCTTCTTCCTCAATATTATGGTAATTTCGCTCAGCTGGAGCCAGCGACCTTGCGGTATGGGCGACCGCTTTTTCGTGCCATCAAGGAACGTGAGGAATGACCGCACCAACTCCACTGTTGGATAAGCCGGTTGTGAGAATGACAGGCACTTGGGGGGGTTAAATTTTGTGAGTAGAAGTTCGGACTGCAAGCCTCTTCACGTCTTCGAAGGCAAGCTGGCATTCCCACTGATATCACCACACTGGGTATGGCAGTGTCATGCAACACTGCCCTGAAACACAGCCCCGTACCGGTCGTCAAGGGTGTCTCAAATGGAGAGGGAATGCGTATTTTCCGGCCCCTGGATCTGGGTTAGGCGAGGGGACTGACACGGGTGGGGTCAGGTCAATGCAGTGCCACAGGTAATTTCCCTCCATTGAAGGACCATGTGAGCGTAGACCGGGGACCAGCCAAACTGAATAACGGTTACTCGCGGTGTTTGGGCAACCACAGCCCAAATTTGAAGTCTGTAAACAGAGGTAATTAGGTAGAAATATGATAAGAGCAGTAGCGTCTGGTAAGCGCCAGGGGCATCGAAGAACACGGTGTCTAATCACTCAGACATGTTGATTAATCAGCACAGATACGCATGGCACCCTGTGGCCTTTAAACAACCACGATTTCTCGGCCTATATGGAGCAACTTATCGGTTTCACTACTCCCGCATCTTTAAGGCCTTTGAGGTCGACGCCGAAGATTGATAAAACCGCGTATGGTGCTGGCCTTTTGGGTCTAAAAACTGGCTGGACGTGCGTGCACAGATGAAGCACGCCTCTTGTTTTCTATTAGCATCGAAGACCTTCGCTAAAAACGCCACAACATTTATGTTGTAGTCGTAGGATCGCGGCGTCGACCAGGTAACTTGCCCCAGAAACTCTCGATATTTGGGTTGGTTTTGATATACATATGTTGCTGGGTGCCAGTGTTGAAAGATGAATGCGAACGATCCAGTCTGTGCCCGGGAGATTGAGCTCGCAGGCAGCAAGATAGACAGTAGCAAAATCACCTAGGCCTGCTAGCTCCATTTCATAACTAAATTCACCAGGTAGACGAAGCTTGCCGTCCAGGCATTTCTGGCAGTGTTCATTCGTAGTCTGATTTCCGGCGATCCTATCTTTCCCCAGGTGCGCCGAGAGACAATCGTGAAATCGGAAGCCGTGATGAGCTGCACTCGAATTGTACCTACGTTTGCTGTGATTGCGTCGTACTTGCTAAGAGCAACGATCTGGTTACCAAATGTTGCAAGCATTGAGTTAAAACGGGGTTATGATTCGCTCCGTTTGCTTCGTGACCTCCTGCATTTGCTGCGTCTTAGACTAGCTTTCCGTGTCCGGCACTGACCTTCCTTGTGTCTGCGTCGATCGCACTCTGAACATTTGCGCTTTCTATAGTGACACAATCGCACACAATGCCATTTGCCATGTTGTCAGTATGGCTAATGGCGCTTTGCTCTTTTCGAACTTATCTGCTCGTGACGTTGCCTTGACATCGTCTTGGCAATGCCGAAAGCAGGGTTGGATAAGGGCCTCTCCAACACGGCTTTGTTGTGCTTAAGATTTAAAAGGCGCTGGGTACTCATGGTTACGGAACTGCAGCGTTATGTCAGCAGTTTGTTTAATGTTTTTCAAAAGTTTTGCCCTGATATCACTGTCTGAATGCAACTGAAGACCACATAAAAATGAGGCACTTGAAATGGGTTTCCTTCGTAGTGGACAACTTAAATTGTTCGATTTCATGGTTGACTCTATGGGCGTTAGTGATATAGTTCCCGGGTTCCTTTTACGCAAGTTGCATACATAGGTGAAGAATATTAAACAGAGGGGGAAGCTGACCGAAGACTGCTGGGAGTTGCTGCAAAACTGATATTTCGCGTGCTCTTCGGAACGATGAAGTTGGATGCCCGCGTATTTCGTTGTGCCAAGCTTTGCGAGCAACAAGCGTACTTTGCATGCATAATCTCTATGCTACACTTCGGCTTTAAAACCATTTTGATGTCTGAAGCACGAGTCGAAGATTAATAATAATAATAATACCGGCATCAGTGTAATTAGGAAACCCTGAGATGCTGTTGGCGATTGAATAAGCTGAATTTGTATCAGGATCGGAATTTAGTGGTTGAATTTTAATTAACTGAGACAACGTTTTCACCAAACATAGTTAAGTCTCTTCAAAATAATGGTGTTTCTGCATCAGAATTTCTCCCAACTTTTCAGTAGTTATTTTCATGGTCGTGTGTTCGGGCGTCGCCAACATCTTACATCTGACTGCCGTTCCCGCTCCAGTGCCTGGTGGCGGAAAAAGACTCACAGGTAAGGAACGCGATAGTTTTATTTCGAACAAGAGCTTGCAAAACTTACAAGGTTCCTCGTGCTGGACCCTCATGGATCCAGGCTGTTGCTAAACTGATTGAATGCCTGACCGGCCTGGAGGCACTTGGGCTTTCTTCTTGATATTTTGGTGAAGTTTCAGGGTCTCAGTAGGTTTCGGAATTGCCTTCAGGAATCTGGTCTTCATAATAGATCCAGTTTCCTAGAAATGAGAGGAGAACTTGATATGAAACATCAGCAGCAGTATATTTGTAATGGAAGGACGAGAGGAGGCGCGCGTATGTCCGGTCCATGATATCCGCGTTTCCACGTAATCAGGATTAGCTTCATGTCTGTTAGTTTGAGATTGATTCATGTCCGTGGAGAGCCATGGGTGGGTCCAGGATTTGCGGGTCACATATTGAAATAGGGCCTACCTATCCTGGGAGACGGTGGCGAAGGTAGGGATGGAGGTGAACAGTTCGCTCAGCTTGAAGGGTATGTGAGATTGTTGAATGTACATATTGATGGGAACGTAATGCGCCGAATAGTTATGGGTGAATGTCCGAGTTTATGTGGATAAGGTGATCGTATGGTACTGGGAGATGAAGGATTACTTGAAAATCACGGTTTCTGTGTTTTTCGAAATTTAATTGGGCGAGAGTTTGAATTTTTTCGCGTTCTGAACTGCGGGTTCAATATTTTGGTCCTGTATGACAGTGATAAGAGCCGGATGTGTTGTGCTTTGTTGTTGTTTTGTCGAAAGGAACAACTGGGCAAATGTAATTCATTTTTATAGGTCACTGTATTGAGAAACGGCTGGATGCTTGCATCTTCAAGGATGTGTAGATTGGATTTACCAAGGAAAATGTTCGTTTGATGGATGTATGGTCGTACGGGTATGAGGTACTGAAAAATGTGAAACCAAATGCTAAGAATTGTGACCGTGATAGTGGGGGTACGGCGACGGAATGCGCAAAAACATTGTTGGTTTTGGCTGTTAGAACTCGATTTTGCGACATGCAAGAGGGTTAAAAGAAATCATGTTTCGTTATGCTTGTGGAACATGGGTGCTTTTGACAACGGCATTTGCGGCTGTAGCTCAGCGACCGTGGCTTGTAGCAGGCAGGGTTGTGTTTAGATCCCTCACTGAAATCCAGGCTTCTTTTTATGTTAAACTGAGTGTCTGTATACATGTAGAGAAGGAAAATGTACCCTAATCAACGTGAAATCCTTTAAACTAGGAGAACTTACCTGCGCGAAACGATAGTTCTGACGGCAGTACGCGACCATTTTGAAGAAACTGAGTCACACTTGCCACGACTCCCAAAACACCTGGACGTCTGAGATTGTTCATCATCTTCTGACACAGAAAATAAGTGAGCGACTGGACCACTTCTACCGGCTTAGCTCTGAGAGCCTGATCATTTTTCTTGAGGCACTTCATCATTAGCATCATAATGAGGTTCTTTATCGGTTTATCTGTGCCAAAGGTTTTACTTCAATGAGCACATCTTCTTGGGCGGCTTCAAATTGGGGTAGCGTGGTGGGGTTTTGAACCAGAAAACCAAAAGCATGTAGGCAGAGACACTCAGTATTCGCCAAAAGGAATCAGCTTCTCAAAAATGATTGTGATTTTAAGGTTATTACTTCATAGTTGGGAATGTATATGTTCAGTGGACTGTCCTGAAGGTTCTGTATGATCGATTCGTTCAAGTGAGCAAATCTTCAAGTTGGACAGTTACGTGGGTTCGGAGAAAGGTGCACTCATAATAAGATAAAACGATCAAGGGAAACTCATGAATTCTTTACAACGGGCGAAATTAGCAGGTAGTTCTAGAATTGTAATAAATTATGGGACTTGCTTGAGCACCATTGTACTCGTGGACACAACATAAGGCTCCCGTAGCTAAACTTTGCTTTGTAGCTACCGGTCAACCGATGGATATGTCATATGCTTTCAGACTCCGCGAATATCTGTCTCAAGTAATTATCACCATGCAAAAGATCGTTATATCCGGAAACTTCGTACAAGCTATTATAAAATTAGGGCTTTAGACGATAATACCTCCCGGCCGTAAGTGAAGATTTCTGGTGGACAGCTCTATGTCAGCGTGAAAAATTTCCACGATACCTAATCAACCGGCCACAAGGATCTCAGGTCGATCATAACAGGAAAATGTTTCATTTAGTCACTCTTTATCACCACTTTTTATATGGTATTCGTTGAGTTTTTTCTCTATTCAGGGACCTTTCCTAACTGACGCCTCAAATTCACCAAGGCTTATTGATTTCATCCAATTCCCTCTTTTTCTCAAGTTTCTACTTTTGGTATTACCGGATTTGAGCATCCTGGCTCCGATGCATATCACCTGCTTTTTGCTTTACATCCAAAGGGATCTCCAACCGAACCAAAATATGCCTGCGATCTTACATCGGCTTCGTTCTACCCCAGCGACCAGAAACCGGAGTGTCGGCGCAATGATTCCACGACACTTCTATGCCCACTTTGATAGTACATACACAACTATTCCCTTTTTTACTGTTTTTTGACTCTTTTTGACTGTGCTCTCCAGTTTCGTCATCTGTGACTACGAACAAGCTCTTTAACCTGTCCCAACCGTATCCGGGACGCGTTCATTCTAATTTACTGAAACTGTGGTTTGGATTGAACCATCTCGATGGACCTCCGGTTTGTACACCCCACAAAAACAATTCTTTCTGTACAATTTGCGTCCCGTCTTGTGGGTTGGCACCAACTGACTCTTCCACTGAGCTTATACATCCGACTGCACCTCAGCAGCTTCAACGGTAAGTTTCTGCAGTTTCGCAGCTCACTGTGATTATGGATTCCTGACAACACTCAAATATATTGCTAATTCATCCGCTTCATCATCCTCACTTACGCTCTTCGTGACCCTGGCTATAAGCCCAACAGTCGAAGGCCACAAATCGTCAGCCGTTGTTCTACGTATTAGCCAAAAATGATCGGCCTGATCAAGTCAATTCTGCTTCTTCGCTAGTCCTCTTGTAATGGCCCCTCGTTTTCCGCAATTTGCACAACCAGGCTGGACGCCCCGAACTTGACGCTCCTTTGTTCTGTTTTTGATTTCCACCTTTAAATCTCAATGATATGATGTTTCTCCAGCTTGGTATGTTTCCTAAAGAAAGAAAAAGCTCTGGCAAACGGTTTTTTCAGCGCGTACCGTTTTATGCGTGACTGCGCCTATATCGGACAATGCCTAATATTTTTGTCACCCTTTCTACGCGCAATTTAACTGCCGGTTATGCTTTTATTCTGATCGTAACATTATGATCATGCCTGGCGGTATACCACCTACCGATTATGGATTAACACTGATATAATCCGGCTGCAGCTAACGACTAACTTGCGACTATTTGTCCACAATTCCCGGTTGACCGGAAGACAAATGCCCACTTCTCTCGACTGGTAAAAGTAGATGAAAGCTGAATTTCATTGGTTGTTTTGGTTAGTACATGAGTCCTGCCGAGAGGAGCACGACATTCCTGGTGCGGTTGCTCATTGAGCTTGTAGGAATCCATTTTCCTACATACTTAGAGAGGCAGTTCATACACATGGATCATGGAACTTGCTTCTAGTCCTAAACGCACAAATCACACCAAACAATCAAGGCTCATTTGGGGCTTCGATTATTTCTACCGCCTGGCGCGATTCGGAACAATCAACATGCACACATACACCGCAAATGCGCCTGCACATAAAAAAAAACGAATAAAGTTTAGAAAATCACTACGCATTCCACTTCATGCAACTCGGTGTCTAGCCACGCAGAAATTACGGAGAGCTATTTGTGAACACCCTCTCTTCACAGTGCAAACAATGAATTGGCACGCAACTTGGCTGACCACACGCGCGCGCGCTCAGAGAACGGAAGGTTAGTCGAGCGCGTAAGTATACAGGGACAACTACGGAGCACGCATAGAAGCTGGACTGCAGATAAAACACGACTCAGTTCCAAAGCTTCGCTCAGGAACTCTCAACAATTGCCCTAAAACGATAAGTCATGTTTTGCTTGTTCCACTTTTTGCATTGCATATATATTTTCTCATCATCATTCAAATGAACTTATTAAATCCCTTCACCTTCTGATAAAATTTTTATGTTACATCCAGGGCCCCAATGAGATATTGACTTCCTGGAATGATAGGAAAATATCAGTTGGATTATCGAAATATCAGTGCGACGCAGGCGGCTGACCAACTGAAAGCAAAGCTCACTCTACGAAAGAAACACTTCAGCGGTAACAACCTCGTATAGGCCTGTTTACACAGCGCCATCTGCAAAGGCTGATTCACGTTGCGTTATTTCTCGAAGCTTAGTGCCCACTGAATGAAGGGCCTAAAGGAAAACAAGACCAACCTGAAATGCACGATGCCTCATGAACGGACAAGCAGTCTGGAACTTATGGGCCTCGTATGAGTCGCACAAAATCATAGTCGTCTCTCTCCTCTAACTGGCGCTCTACAGCATTTTACTGGTAATAATAATGATGCTTCATTTATTATTCAACTTGAGGGGGGACATGCCAGCTGAGGCATGCTCGGGTCATTGCAACTTGAACGAGGCAGGTTACAACACAGTGGGGATGACGGTACAGCCAACGAGACATGCTCATTACTTGAAAGGCCGGCACGGGTGTGGGAACCAAAAACAAGGACAATGAGCATAAAGTACCACTAGTACAATGCTGAAGCTGCTTAAAATGAACTGAAATTTAGTACTGGCCATGAGTGACCTTGGACATTTGATTCACGGATTCAAGGATTGATACACAGGCTTGGACATTTCACGGATTCAAGGATTGATACACAGGATCGAGGCTTTTCCCCAAGTTTCCCGGGTCGCTTTTGTTCTTGTCGGTCAGTGAGTGGCGTTCGCCTGAAAAGTGCAAGTGAAAAAAGGGTGTAGCACTGCTCTTTATGTTCTCAGCGCGGGGCAGTATGCATGCCAGCGCGAGGATTCGCATAAATAAATGTCTAATAGTGCTTTAAATTGGGTTCTAGAAGGAGCGTGCACAACCGTCGGAGGAAGGTCATTCCACGCACCTACTACCCGAAATGAAACAATTTGTCCAATGAATGTGTGTGCCCTGAGCTTGAAAATTTTCTTACTATGTCCCCGTCGGCTGTTTGCTGGGTCAACGGTAAAAACCTGTTTGCCAAGCTTTGTTCAGACATGCATAAGTAGGAATTAGGTCCCCTCCAGGGGAACGAGATCAAACATCGCGAGACGCGTTTCGTATCCCACGGATTTGAGGCAGGCAACCATTCTCGCGGCGGCCCGCTGGACACGCT
>NW_008752201.1:50788-76966 GCF_000715545.1 Opisthorchis viverrini | reverse complement strand
GAAGTGTCTTTCGTTGGTGATGACCAAATCCAAGAGGGATGGTAGTTGGCCTGCGCGGTATCTGGTGGGTGCAGCGACATGTTGGGTCCAAGCGCTCTGTTGGACGAGTTCTGACAGCGCCGCTGCAAAACTTATGCCTGATTCGACGCGCTGGAGCTCAACCCAGGAGGCCTTTGGGGCGATGAAATCACCTACCAGCAGAAGAAGAGCGAAATGGTAGTTGGAGGAGAGTTGCTCAAGGGTCTGTATGAGGACTTGGTCATCTTCAGGGGGACTCTAAGGGCTACGGTAGACCACGCCGAGAAGGAGAGAATCGGACCCGCGCAGCGGGATTTGGACCCACAGTGCATCGCAGAAGGGTGCAGGGGTGGTGTCAGAGAGTACAATCGGGATTGGTAGGGCCGCATGTAAGTACAGAGCAACCCCACCAGCCTTCCCTCTTTTTGAGTCAGCTCGAAAAATAGAGTAACCGTCTATCGAGATCTCCGCGTCAGAGACATCTGGTGTGAGCCAGGTCTCTGTGAGTGCGATTATGGGCGGTTGTTCAAGGCAAGCTGACCGTTTAACATCGCTGAGTTTGTTGAAAAGGCTGAGGCAGTTTGTGTACAAGCATTTCAACACTGCCTCCGTTGCCTCCGAGGGTGACGAGCCGAAAGGTGAGTGACCAGGGTGGTTAGCAGACTTAATAGTTGGGCACCAGGTTTTTGTCTGAGTCCAAGTCTCCAAAGGGGCCTCTGGGGCGATGTTTTCTGCTTCCAGTCTTTGTGGTTTCTGGGGGTGCTTTTCGCCTGCGGGGTTTTTTCGTTCCGTGAGAGCTCGGTTTGCTCGCGCTTTTTAACTTTGGGGGACGGAGTTTTTCCCCTTGGGCGAAAATTTCGACCGATGCTGTTTGTAGCCCCGTCAGCATCCCCTTTTCGTCGACCAGATTTGATGTTGATCAAGGGTTTGCCTCAAACTCTCGCCTTTCTGAATCCTTGGGTATTTTGGCGCGGTTTGACCGGAACAGTGTCTCTGTGAGGCGCTGAGCGTTGAGTGGTGGCACCAAGAAGTAGTGATTTTGGTGGCGCTCTCAAGAAGCTCGTTTTCCCGGAGGACTGCATTTTGAAGCCAGCCAGCAGTTTTCTAACATGGCGAGTTTTATATGGCTTTTTTGGCTGCAGTCGCTCTTCTTCCGTGTTTGTGTGCACACCCGATCCGCCAGCGATCAGCGTGGACAACTGGATGTACGAGGGATTTTCCGGATGGCTGTAGTCATGTTTGTGGCTTTGGGTGTCGGGGTACTGGGCGACAGTTGGGTCCACAAGCAGGGATGCAGCTTTTGACGGAGTGGAGCTAGAGATTGGCTTCGCTCCTTGTCCCCGCACATCTGACTCAGTCCAGTTCAGGGGCTGTGACTTTGTTGACGAGTGCGCGGCTGCAGCTGTGCCCTCTGATACGGAGATAAGCGTTGATAGCTCCACGTAGTTTGGGCGCTGCTTGCATGTGGGATTTGTCTCCTCCAGGGCGTCCCTGCCTTTGGTGGGCGAGAGGCCTGTGGTGGTCGAATAAAAACTGCTGTCCGGAGAACCAGCTGGTTTCATCGGCCTGCTTTCGGGAGCACAGGGGGATATGACCACAATCGGCTTGGTCATGAGTTTGGGGTCGTCTGGTTTAGTGCCCGGTGGAAGCCTGTTTCGTGCTTCCACTCCTGACCTGTTGTGACCAATCTTGCGCGCGTCTAGAGGACGATCCTCAGATAGGCGCCTGATCATTGGGTTGGCCTTTTGAATGCTGCCAGCCCGCTCCAAGATCGCCTGTACGTCGGACGGGGAAGATAGGGTGACTAGAAGTCCAAGGGTTCGCTTACTTCCCTTCTGGCGTAGCCATTCTGCGTGGAGCGTTTTATCAGGCTTGCTGAGGATCGACTGTGCCAGCTTCGCTGGCGTGATTTTTCTGGAGAACGGGGCCCCTAAGCTGTTTAGCACTCCTTCCTTTAGCTTTTGATTAACGGAAGCCCAGAGTACAAAAACTTGGTAGACTCATGCCTGTGTTACAGATAATAAACGGTTACAAGGAGATGGTCCCTGATTCCTTGGGAAAAACGAGCTAAAAAGCCGTGCTGCGCGTGCTGCTTGTGATAAGCAAATGCGCTTAACTTGCTAGCTTCATCGGATCTTTCGACTTTGCCTGGTTTACCTTGGTTTTACTGGGCGCCAGTTTTATTTGTAGTATTCAATTGTAACCCAAAACGGCGTGGGTGCTGCAAGATCCCGTGCTAAGGCCGTGATCTCAAAGCAAGGAATTGGTCAGTTGACCCAAACGAACGATCTAGGTGTCCTATCTGACAGGCAACGTGTAGTCTAATTCACCGACGGGTGGTCAGTAATAATTGTGGAGAAACCGAACTCTACGAACTTAACCTTCGTTTGTTCAGTAGTCGCAATTAGGCAGTGAACAATATATTGAATTGGACGTGGGCGGACGGTATAGATAGGTAGACCCTGGTTCTATAGGAAATTAAGAGTAAGGCGTGAGGAGAATTAAAAATGGCTTATGGCTAGATTGAACCGTGTGCAGTTAGCAACGCGGGATGGCACACAAAGGGTAGTGTGCTTTTGGACAAATTAAACGGGAAAATGTTGTTCAGTTCAAAAGTAAGCCCAGAAATGAGTGTAAACAGACGCATCTATAGAAAAACGGTTGAGGTAGGGTCGACTTCACATAAAATAGAACAGTTCAGTTTTGAGACTTGAGCAGTCACCGGAAGGGTGATGAATTTGCCTGAGGTGAGGCGTTAACAAAACCTGATCAATGAAGTGTCTTTCTTTGTTACGACTGAATCCATGATCAATAGTAGTTGACCTGCACAGTGTCTGGTGGGTGCGACAACATGTTGGGATCAAGCGCTCTGTATAATGACTTTTGACAGTGACGCTGCAAAATGTCCACTAGACATGACACTGAGAATCTCAATTCAGAAGGTTTTTAGGAAGTTAACAACACCCAACAGGAACAGCTGTCCTGAGTGTCAGCTAAAGGGCAGTTGCCCAAGGTCTTCTTTGAAGATTTGACCACCGTTCGAATGACTCGGAAGGCAAAAGCATACGAGAAGAGAATTGATCCCTCGCAGCGGGATTTGGATCCGCAGTGCATCCCAAAAAGGTGCCGAAGCGATATGGCAGAGGATGATCAAGTTGGACACGGCCGCATTTAAATTTAAAGCAGCTCAAAAATTAGGGTGGCCATCTATCGAGATCTCCTCGTCAGAGACCTGTGTTATGTTCAAGGTTTTTGTAAGTGCGGTTATGAAGGGCCCTTTAGGGTGAGCTGCTGTTTTGTTATCGCAACGTTTGTTGAAAACACTGGAGCAGTTCGTGGGCAAGCATTTCAAAACTGTCTTTGGTCTTTCCTAAAATAGGGAGCTGAGAGGTGTGTTGTCAGAGAGGTTAACAGATTTAATAGCTGTACACTGGGTTTGGGTCAAAAACTCTCAACAGACCTCTGCGGAATACATTCCTGCTTCCTGTCTTGATAGCTTCGAGAGCTGCCTTTCACTTTCACATTTTTTTATCCATGGGCAGGTTTGCGCCGGCCTTTTATCTTTAGATGATGTAGTTTTTCTCTTATGAGGGGACATTTTGACCGCTTTTGGGACGACAAAGTTCGTTGTTGTTTGAGGATTTAGGACAGTCATGTGCCTGCTTGACATCTTCGACGTTTTGGCGCGGTTTGACCATGCTTTTAGTGGCACCAGCAGGAGGAATTCCTCTTGATGGCATTCCCATGAGGCTCCTTTTCTCTGAGGTTTACACCCTGAAGCTAGCCAGCAGCTTTTTGCTTGGGCGAAACTTATGTGGTTTGTTTGACTGCAGTCACTTCTTTCACGGCTGCGTGGTCTTTCGGGACACCCGCACTCAGCGTGGTCAATTGCGTGTGAAGGATTTTTCGTTCTGTTGTTATCGGATTTGTGGATCTGGCTGTTGACATGGGTGACGACTGCGTCTGCAGTCGGGGAGACCACTTTTGACAAGTGTAGGTGAATAGTGGCACTTTCATATTCTCAGTGGCTCTAGGGCTCTAGTTGCATTCTCTGATGTCAAGGTCAGCGACTGTGGTCTATTTTTCGGTAGGCTTTGCCGCTTGTGTCCGTGCATCTGACACATTACAGCTTAAAAGCTGTGACTTGGGTGTTGAGTTTAATGCAGCGCACTTATTTTAAGCTACCAAAATATGTGATGATAGCTCTACGCGACGTCTACGCGAGACATGCTTCCTCACAAGAATCTGGCTTTGTTAGTCGATAGGTCTGGTCAAGTAGACGCTGCTACTTGGAGTCGTGGTTGTTTGTGTAATCGAGCTTTCAAATACACAGGGGGACATAATGACCCCAGAGCAATCAGTGGGCAAGGGATGGCCCAAATACAATTCACGGACGCCGAAGTGGCCATGGATTTACTGGTACGCAAATATGACTGACGTACAGGATATAATTTTGAGGTCTGTAAGGTTATGCACACAGTCGCGTTCCTCTTGTTAGCACACGAAGTCTCCAATCTCTGGATCTCGCTGCCTGCTGTCATGGTTGAAGGAGGCCAAAAATAAGTTCAAGCACAAACGGGACGAGCATCCGTTGGCGGAGTAGGTCCCGAAGACCGGACAGCCCATGTCAATGTTGTGGAAAAGTTCAAACCAACTAGCCTCTGCTCTTCAGCACGCAAATGATGAATGCTGATCACAATTCAGTTGTATCCCACGTGTGCTATAGGAGATCAGTTTTGCACCATTGGTTCTGAATCCGGTTATTTAAAATACTTGTTTTTTCCGGAGTCTTTCAATGACTCCTCACGAATCACGAAATCTGAGAACACTGTCGATAAAAACATTCATTTAATCATACACAGAAGAAGCCGACAGGAAATTATACGTGGAACACTTGCATCCGCAAGATAACAGGCTTGGTAGTTCGGTGGTTTTTTACGAACCAGGCAAGAATGCTTCGGCATCCAGAAGCAGAAAATTGTGAATCATATTAAATTTATATCTTTGTAATGCACTACTCATAAGGTTGCTGAAAATCCATCGATAGCCCACGACCAGTTTCGCCTTCCTTCGGGCTCATCAGGTAGGTGCAGTCTCCGGGATTCCGTCAACCTTATGTTCTACTTGAAACCAAATTGCACGAAATTAGCGAATATACACTCATTTGCAAACTAATTTGGTTCTTCAGAGAGACTCACCTGGAACCCAGCTGAATCACTCGTTTATGGTTTTCTCAGGAAACTGAATATGCTGCACCAGGCCGCCTCATGTTTCAGTCGCTACGATATTTGAAATATCGCAATAAATGTATATCTTTGTGATGTATGTATGTATCACGATATTTCAAGTATCGTAGCGACTGAAACATGAGGTGGCCTGGTGCAGCACATTCAGTTTCCTGAGAATATCATAAACGAGTGATTCAGCTGGGTTCCAGTTGTCTCTCGAAAGAATCAAATTAGTTTGCAAATGAGTGTACATTAAATTAAGTTATTCTGAACGAGTTGCCAAGCCTGTCCACGTTGAATCAAGCATCACACAGTGAGTGATCGAGCCGTCTGCGTCTTTTTCGGTCCTTAAGACGATGTAATGTCTGTATTCCGTTGTCATATTTCCCATTCTTCCTGCACTTCAACCACATTTTGTAGCTGTCGTACATACTGTATCATGACGTTTGTTTTGACGTGTAGTGTCTGTAATCCGTTGTCACATTAACCATTCTTCCTGAACTTAAACCAAACTTTGTAACTGTTGTACATATTGTATCACGACGTTTGTTTCAATGTTACGAATACACACTTTTCCGGGGCGACTGCTGACTTCTTACTGAACGAGTGTGTGTGTGTGTGTCATTGTTGATTGTACGTATGCTTAATTCATGATGCTTACTAATCCGTTTGTCTGTAGAACCAGTTGCTGTCAGTCCTCAATATATATTCTGCTGCCCCACGTCCGGCTGCTCCAATTGACTGCTGGCTGCGAACTGCGTATAATCCAATAGTCGCAATCGTCCTGTGAGATCCATAAACGTCCGGAACCTACAAGTGTATTTACGCTCCGTTGAACTGTTTGCTGACTGTTGAACCAGTGGGACACGATCTCTCTGTTTGCGTCCACTGTCGAGCGTCACAACAATGGAATATATCACGTACGCGGAAACATCTGTTGGGAATTCCGACAAGTGAATATTTCCTTTCACAGTCAGTTACAGCATTTGGATCGGTGTAGTGGACTATTGGATCTACACATTCGTGAGTCCTATTTGACTACGCATTTTTTCCTATTGTCATTTTGTGATTTTGTATTGGTTACTTTGTTTATTTATTTATTTGAACACACCGATAAGTTCCTAGTCCGCTACAACGACTTGCAAATCCTTTTCGGCGGCAGTGGCATTCCATGAATTTTTTTTCCGCTTTTGATGTTTGCACGGTGTACAACCACCCTAAAATTAGCTCTAAGTGCTTGAAATGGTGCACGAGCTCGTGTACTTGCAGAAAGGGCATTTGTTCAAGTTTTCCCAGAACAGGGTGGCACCGTTTACTGCGTACCCTTTAGCCGAGACAGAGCAGTTTCAACAACCGCCTATGTAAGTCAGGAAGTCATAACGAGGTACTTCACTTGTGTGCGCAGACTTTTATGTAGGTCAGGTCCTTAATCAATGAAAACGGGGAATCAACACTTATCTTCGACGAAATTTCACTACTGAAAAGACTCATAGTAGTGTAAACTGAACCGGAATTTTGGATAGAAATGGAAAATCAAGAGGCTGTGCTAATGGTGATATTCGTTGTAACGCCTCGCACTATTTTCACGGTTAACCGTGCGGCAACGAGCATTGATCTTTATGTTAGAGTTGCATTGCGGTTTTTAACCGTAAAGATATGTTCACAGGCAGCTAAATGATCGCTTACTGGCTGCCTGAAAACCTAGTTTCATAGTCATTTAACCTAAAAATGTGTTTTTTAAGAGTAGCCGATCGGCTAACGAATGGTTAAATAGTCATCAAATAACCAGGGCAGGAGTGACATCGATATTCCACAAAGGAGTCATACGGGCTAATATTCAACGCAGTGAGAACTGAAAAATATAGATATGGAACGTCAATTTAATGGTTCCGTGCACGGTGAAATTCCACTATCGGGCGGACAGATCATAACCTCATGACAGTGAAATACGATTTGATGGTGGTTATACCGCCCTTATTTGACTTCAAAATGGGTTAAATAACGGTTATTTAAGCAACCACCAGGCACAGTTACCAGCTGGCTATTTGACACTCAGATGCAGTTTACGGCTGGTTTTCTATCCCCAAGATAATAACAAAAACGGTTAGCTCGCGGTTTCGATGGTGCAAATAACAATGCTTGGCGGTTGTTAGACAGTTCCATAACCGTCACACAGCTAGAAAACTATATTTTTCTACTGCTTGTGCTGCTAGGGAAGTAACGACTGTCTGCAGGGACATCGTACACTAATTCAAGCGACTTCACCGAGGACAGTGTAGTAATAGTGGACATTTAATGCTTCGAGTAAGGTAGCTACATTCAGATTGAGGTAACTGCATCGTTGAACTATGATTTTCCTAGCTGATTGATCTTTTAGCCTCGACGGCGCACGGGAGCTCAGTATCTTGACAGCGTGAAGAAACTGACAGTTTCTAAAATATCGGGGGAATTATGTGTAGAGAGAGCAAAGATGTGTTTGATCTACGGGATACTCACCGTTTTCCGATTGCTACGTACAGTTTTTATTCTCCAGGCAAGGTCAATCTCGACTGAAAAGGCACGAAGCGTGACACAGGCGTTTCAGTCATGGTGAGGACCATCAGCAGTGCGGGACTCACGAATATCTGTTTGTGTTGCTATGTTACTTAACACGCTCTTGTATAGCATAATGCAACATACACAAAACATAAGATAGCGCACCTCATGTTGACTGTTCAAATCGCACACCAGCCAGCTCATATCAGTGCACAACACATCAGGTTTGACCAAGGGGCCCAAAATTCGGCACCGTGATCCCGTTCTTTGTCGACGCAGGTAGCGTATGCGCCCACTGAAAATATCATGGTGCGACTCATTGCTACACTTATGTATCCGGTGTTCTACTTACATCTACAGTATGGCCCACAGCCCGGTACAAACACATTGATATTCCCTCCCCCCAGTGGTGCCTGAGCAGCCTTGCTTGATAGCGAGCATCCAGTGCTGCTTACCCTATATTTATTCAATACTTTGGTTCACAATTCCCTGTCTTGACATTTAAAACCGTACGGACTAATCAGATCCCACCGGAAACTCTTCAGCGGAATATCCACAACCTTCTATTACCTTCAAGTTGTCGTTTTTTGCACTGATATATTCCCACTGTCGTTGATTTGCAATGAACACCTCACTATTGTTTTAGTTTTCCCATCCTTCTTCAGTTGTAAACTTCCTTCGTCTTTGTACATTATTAGTCACAGTGGTGCTGCTTGTCTGCTAAAATTTGTCCGCCAGCTTCCTTGGTTGGAAAGTCAGTAAACACTCTTGGATCTACGGTAAGCCTTTCCTTTGATAATTTCACATTTTATGAGACTAGGGTTTGCTTTGTTGTTTCACCCAAACCGTCCATGATAATTGAATCTGAGACCCAGTTAGAGTATGAAAATAATAAACTGCACCCCTTTTGATCAATCACAAAGTTGAGACCATTGCTCAGATTGGGAGGCATGTGACTTGGTTAGCAGAGAAGTTCAGGTTGAAACAACGGCTGGCGCTGTACGTCTCATTGATCGGAACTTTTCAGCCGAATTCCGCCATACTGAGTCATTACTGGATGCTGCTTAGGCTGGCCACTGCTACTGGTGTGTAGATCCAAAAAGCAGACAGGTTGCGTGTATGCTTTCGGCAACTTTGCTCGAAAGTTTATTTCGGCGGAAGTTTTCGAGTCAGCAGTGTTGGTGCTGGCTGCTTCGTGTCCGGGTTGACGGTTTATCTCTACGGGTGTCTAAAGAACCGCTTAGAAGAGATGAAACTTCTGGTGGCGTCTACGTGCACATCTCTATTCCCTGAACAGAGTACCCAAAAGACAAGTGTTCACTAAAGTCCTTATGCGAATAATAATAACAGTACTCGTTCAGCTGTACCGCATTTTTGACGCATAGCTACCATACACACGGAGGAAGCACGATGGCTGGGAGGTGGGCAGTTTGCCTCGGCCTAGACAGAAGAATTCGGGATGGAAAGATCTAGACTCAGACAAACCCAAGAGAGTCAGCAAACAGTGTGTTTGCCCACTCGCCACAACCCGAACACTATGTATTTGATTTCTACTAGTCTGTCCCGGCTCACTGTATGGCCTTTACTCAAGAATTGAAATGGAAAGGAAATTAAAGATAACGAACACAATTAACCATAACCATTGAAAATATGAACAGCCTGAAGTACCATAGTTTGCTGATTGGAAGCACACTGGAAGATTCGAACTTCCAAGCCACTAAAAAATTCTGAAAATGATGGTTTGCTACTCACACCCACATGGATCATCTTAGAGGACAAATATGTTTCCTCCTGTCTCAACTTCTCACTCCTTCCAGCCTTCTGTTCGTCCGTCTTGAGGAGGATTGGTCGTTTGTTCAGACAGCTCAAAAGGTTTTATTGGCTGTTCTGGACATTGCATTTGAGTTCACTTGGTAATGTGGAGCGTTGTCAATGAGTTTCTTACCGTTATAACACGTCTTTCTGTTTCTCAAATGACTTAGAATTTGCTTACAGGATCCACTAAACCGAATCGATATCGATGCTTTTATTGTATCATCTCTCCATCAAATACCACGAATCGATAAACTCGCTTTCTCGTCTTTGTGATTGATCGAACAGCTGGATGCCGTGTACGATTGCTTTGGCGTAAATAATTTGTTTTCTACAAAATGAGTGGAACATTGGAGCCCTCCGACGAAAGTTCATTGATAAGCACAGTAAACTACCGTTGCTCAAATACTGAGCAACCGAGAAAACGCAAACAAAATTGTCGGAAACTGCTGTTTGAGGACCACTGGGTCAAGGTCTGAGCAAGTAATGGAAGTATCATTGGGGTAATCAATATCGCGACTCACTGCAAAAAACAGAAGAGAGTGTGCTACTAAAGTGAAACCTCTGGATGTTGCGACTGCTGACCTGCATAAAATCAAACTGGTATGAGTGGTGCACTCATGAACTGCATAATTAATTATGCGCACTTTACAGTGAACTTGGAAAGGAATGAGAGATTGGAATTTAGAGACGCACTTGTCACCACAACACAATCTCTAACTTTAAATCAAAATATTCACTAAGGGTGCGTAAGAGCGGATACAATTTTGGACTACTTTACCAACATTTTAGGATGTTATCACTTGACAGGGATGCGAACTATATTCAAATCCGTCACGACGCACTGCAAGTTAAAAGAGTCGACGATGAGCGAAAGGTGACTGCTGAATCGTTTCAAGGAGATCGGGGGCAAGCAACTCCCGAAGAAAAGTTGTCATCACACAGTCAGAGCAACTAACAAATTACTTTAAAAAATGGTGACAATCGATATCCAAAACGAATATCACCAAAAGCGCCGTTCTTATCGTCAAAATTATCACCGCCATCGTTATCATTCACATCATCACAATTCACATTAGAATGATCGCTACCACCTTCTCCCTTATTATCATTAACGTCATCGTCATCGTCAGTATCACCAACGTCGTTGAAGTTTTTGTCGATATTACCCCCTTCAAATTCGTCGTAGTCATCACTGAATTTGTTATATTACTTCTCCTCCTCAGCATCATCGTCAATATCATAGTTACCCTCACAGGCAACCTTAAAACCATGAAGTTCACCATCATTCTTAGCATTATCATCATATTTGTCAACCGTATTGCCATCACTGTTTTCATCTTCTTGTGAGTAGACTTGATTCTCAGCTTTTACCTCGCAATCACCGTCAAAATCAGCATCGACTACATTGCAAATACGGTTCCGATTATAGTATTTATTAATGGCCAGCGTGATGAACATCATGGTCATCATCATTCTAACCAATTTACTCCGCTTATGCATCAGCATTAGCTTTACTCAGATCATCACCATTGTTGTAATCATTACCAACACAATACCTGTCATCCTCAAGACCCTTGGTGTCTTTGAAATCACCATCATCTTCGTCAACAGATCAGCTCTAATATCCGGATTCAGCAAATGCGTCATCAGGTCAATCGCGATCATAATCAGTCAACATCACGATTACCATCATTGCCATGATCATCGTCATCATTATACACATTATCGTAATTATCGTCATCATCATAATCACCGTAGACCTCAACATCACAGTCACCATCTCCATCATAGTAAAAATCGCCATTCTCAATAATTTAATCTCGTCGGATTTTGCATTACAAGACTACCGGAGGCTTCTTGGTAGTATGGTATAGTCTTGAGCATAATGTAGCTTGACATCAACATTGAGTTGAAAACTTCTAATACAGTCAGCTTGTAGTGGGCTATCCAAAGAATTTGGATTCTTAGTCTAGTCTAATCACGACAGGTCCAAAACAGGTTGTCCAAGTAAGTAGCCTGTGCGCTAATCTTCGTATCGACAAACCTTAGCGTACAGTCAACTTCACGTGGTTGCTACAAAAATCCGCCGGGCACGATTCTGGTACTTATTTCTTTCCATGTACGACCCATACCAGTGTGCACTTAAAGACGTAAGGTAGACAAATGTCTACAAAATCCTGAGGCATGATTAACGAATCAACTGTTTTCCAGAGGGAAAATTTTGCCTCAACGTCTTGTCATAAAAAACCGTGCAAGAAACGCTTTACGATAGCCGACGCAACATAGGAGAGCTCCTCATCCATCTCATCTAAACTCATTCGTCACATCCGCCGAACTTACAAAACTCACCTATTACACACTAACCAGACTCAGTATCACTACTTTTTTTCTGGGTTGAGACCCTTCCCCAACCTTCTTACTACTTGTATCGAGCAAAGTGGGTTTGAAGTTCATCATCTGCATCATACCCACAAACAAAGCAAGCAAAAGACGGATGCTAGTGTGACGGTGATACTACTG
Organism: Opisthorchis viverrini; assembly: GCF_000715545.1. Lineage (NCBI taxonomy): Eukaryota > Metazoa > Platyhelminthes > Trematoda > Opisthorchiida > Opisthorchiidae > Opisthorchis > Opisthorchis viverrini. The sequence goes on along the minus strand of NW_008752201.1, from coordinate 64,850 downwards.
ATGGAGAGGCATGCGAGCAGTATGTGTTGTTCTTGGAATTTCGCTTCGCGTCTCTCGAAAAGGGGAGATCTGTTGCGGAATTTTAGGAGCCGCTTAGTAACATTTGGTTGGATTTGAGCAATGAATGATTGGAGCCAATGAATGTCCAGGAAAGTTCGAAGAGACGTGTTCAGGAGAAGATGGATGCCCAGTTTTTGTAAATAAGATGCAAATGAGAGTTTTGCATCCCTGTCCAATGGTCTGTAACTCCGCATCGAACGCCTTCTTCCTTTCACTAGTATTTCTGGATTGCTCATGCAGAAAAACTGCCCATACATCTGAGTAATTGGATGAAGCACTTGCCAACGCACTTCTGAATAGGACAACAAGAAGTCATCGATTTACGGGAGTTTAGTTTTCTGGCGAGTTACACCCATCCGAATTAGGTTTCTGTTTCCAAGAAGATTTGAACGAATTGCACCTGGATCTCTCGTATGTTCCGTCAACAAGTGTTAATTTTTTGTTATCTGTAAAAAGGTTGGAACTCATGGGGCTCTATATTTGCTGACCTGCTGGTGTATGACCTTCAGGTTGTTGTTTTCAGTGATCGCTTCTGTTCTAAAGGTTCAGAACCCTGCAATACCCTGTCGAGATCAAATGGTTACACTTCCAGAATTAACTCGATAATTTTGGAGCAGTCCGCGCCCAGTATGCATAACTTAACTAATGCTGTCAATTATTTACTTTGCCACCATACTGGTGCATCTGTTTCGGATCCCGTGAGATTTCGGGCTTTTTAGTGAGCTTTCATGTTGTGTACCATTAAACCGGGCTATTGAATCTAAGCTGGAAGCGCGATTATACCCACATTCGTTTACTTGCTCTATCCATGCGCCTATTGATCTCCACTCCGGCCTCCGTGCCCGCCACTCACCTTGCCACAAAGGTCATCCCGCCCGGGGCCGGTATGCTAACGTGCATCAGTGCATTTACTCGTCCACGCTTGTGACCGTCTGCTGGGCCTGCTCTAAATTGTTCTGTTACGGTACTCTTGTGGTCGCAAGTTCTATCACAACAACGAGAAGGGGCTGTCACAACCCAAACCTCTAGGCAGCATTCAACGAGCTTTCATTCAGCTTGCGGTCTTTAAGGCTGCACTGTTGCGGTCAGTGACAGGTCTGTCGAGTGTTGACGCCAGGAGAGTGAACAACTTGGGCTTTCTGTACACTTTTGATGACCTAGGAGCCGCTTAGTAACATTTGGTTGGATTTGAGCAATGAATGATTGGAGCCAATGAATGTCCAGGAAAGTTCGAAGAGACGTGTTCAGGAGAAGATGGATGCCCAGTTTTTGTAAATAAGATGCAAATGAGAGTTTTGCATCCCTGTCCAATGGTCTGTAACGCCGCATCGAACGCCTTCTTCCTTTCACTAGTATTTCTGGATTGCTCATGCAGAAAAACTGCCCATACATCTGAGTAATTGGATGAAGCACTTGCCAACGCACTTCTGAATAGGACAACAAGAAGTCATCGATTTACGGGAGTTTAGTTTTCTGGCGAGTTACACCCATCCGAATTAGGTTTCTGTTTCCAAGAAGATTTGAACGAATTGCACCTGGATCTCTCGTATGTTCCGTCAACAAGTGTTAATTTTTTGTTATCTGTAAAAAGGTTGGAACTCATGGGGCTCTATATTTGCTGACCTGCTGGTGTATGACCTTCAGGTTGTTGTTTTCAGTGATCGCTTCTGTTCTAAAGGTTCAGAACCCTGCAATACCCTGTCGAGATCAAATGGTTACACTTCCAGAATTAACTCGATAATTTTGGAGCAGTCCGCGCCCAGTATGCATAACTTAACTAATGCTGTCAATTATTTACTTTGCCACCATACTGGTGCATCTGTTTCGGATCCCGTGAGATTTCGGGCTTTTTAGTGAGCTTTCATGTTGTGTACCATTAAACCGGGCTATTGAATCTAAGCTGGAAGCGCGATTATACCCACATTCGTTTACTTGCTCTATCCATGCGCCTATTGATCTCCACTCCGGCCTCCGTGCCCGCCACTCACCTTGCCACAAAGGTCATCCCGCCCGGGGCCGGTATGCTAACGTGCATCAGTGCATTTACTCGTCCACGCTTGTGACCGTCTGCTGGGCCTGCTCTAAATTGTTCTGTTACGGTACTCTTGTGGTCGCAAGTTCTATCACAACAACGAGAAGGGGCTGTCACAACCCAAACCTCTAGGCAGCATTCAACGAGCTTTCATTCAGCTTGCGGTCTTTAAGGCTGCACTGTTGCGGTCAGTGACAGGTCTGTCGAGTGTTGACGCCAGGAGAGTGAACAACTTGGGCTTTCTGTACACTTTTGATGACCTGGGCGTAAATGGTACCGTAGACTTTCGAGCCTGTTTCTACCTTGTGATGTTCGGGATGATCAAGATTACACGTGACACTATGCAAATCACGATGTGGCACATGAACTGCTTAGGGAGCTACCTAATAGTTAAGCTTTATCGGAGTGCTTCACTAGCTAGCACATTTGTTTGGTTATCTCTATATCAAATTGATTCAGAGGGCGGCAGAAGGGTGCAGAAAATTAGTGTCTCTAAAACGATTCCGTGCACTTCAAGTTGGTACAGACGAATATTTGGAGGAGCACTATTCAATGAGTCGTGCAGATGGCTGACCAGCTTCCGTCTATTCGTTATCCTTATATTCGAGCTTATTCATTTGATCGGCGCTCACAACTTTGAAAGATTATGTTTACGATATGCACGTCATTCTGGTCGCTGCAGCGATCAGGTGCCATCTTCCTGCCATTCTCAGCTCTTCAACGAAGCGATGAAAATCTCTCAAGTTGACCAAAACATTTGATTTTCCTTCTAATATACAGGCTTTCAAGTTCTTAAACACGGTAATGGTACTATTCCAATCAATCAAGCAATTTCCTCTAAGCACACTGCAGCATGCAGTAAATTGATAGAATCATTCGTTTTTCTGCTTTCCGCTGCTGAATGACATCACACGGATCACCCCATTCCGGACGTGGTGTGATTTACTAGGTTTTTTTTTCGATAATGAGTGTAAATGCACAAACACTCTACGCTAATGAAAGTTACCATCGGCGCAATTGTGAAGTTAACGGAAAGTGTAGATCGAGAGTACTTGGATGTAAATGGCAAGTAATCTGGGATAATCATAACAGTTCGTGATGAAGAAAAGGATTTGTTAGTATGAATACAGAGCTAGTGAATGTATACCCGATATCCTTCCGCTTAATAACTCCTCCAGTCGATTTCACATCTGCACCTACTACCTCCATCCTGTTTTGTCGGTCTCACAATCACGCGTCAACACCGTGACGTGAATACGACTTTGATGAACAATATGTCGGTTCCAGTTTCGTGACCCTGGGCGCCTGTAACGTACCTAAAACGCATGGGCTCCAATAAGGTATGCTTTACCGTAGTTTCCAATAACTCTGAACTACTGAGAAGATATCGAAACATGGAAAAAATATGGACCCGTACAGTTGCGCCAGGATCACTGAGTGCTGAGATTCACTTGATGTTTCTGTGAAAGCACATTCAGTTGCCTGGAAATATCACAAACGAGGAATTCAGCTGGGTTCCAGGTGGGTCTCACGCAACACCAAATATGTTTGCAAACGAACGTGTTTCGCTGAGCTCGTGTAATTTGGTTACAAGTAGATTATAAAGTTGGCGGAAACTCGGGAACTGCGCCCACCTGATGAGCCCGAATTAAGACGAAACCTGTCGCGGGCTGTCGAAAAATTTTCAGCAACCTTATTTGTAGTGCATTGCATATAAGTCTGTGGTCCTATTTCACTCTGAGCGCAAAATTGTGGATGAACCAGGGGATCGACGTAGCGAGTTGTAAGTCTTGTATTGTTCCATAGACACAACACACATATGGATAGTTGTTCACTGTGGTTATAAACTGGTGGCATGAAAAAATATCCCAACAACGAAGAACAGAATCTATAGCAGCCGTGGATGGAATTGAAGCTCACCGGTCAAACCAAACCTAGGTTCAAAGGATTCAACATAAGTCCCTGGCGAAGACGCCAAGAACTTTGTAGTTTCGTGGTGACAATCAGGCGGCAATAAGAAGTATTTTTCCACACTTTTGAGTCCTCTTGGATCTGCATTTTAGGGGCTCACTCATTATCAAAGATAAAGTTGACAGAATCTACGTACAGCGAATGTCCTTTGAACATTTCAAGGTTGTAACATAGAGTAAGTGTTAAGAAGCTGGAATAAATGATGAGATGATACACCGCCACTTGATATTTTCCAAATCCCTGAGATGCGGAAACTCCATTTGATTTGCCAGTCTCGGGACATCCGAAAAGTCATACTCAATTGGACGTAACTAATTTCGCCGGACGATTTGAGTGGCGGATCATTGGTGCTTTTCTACTCAGTCTCATGCTCGCAACTTCTCATGAGATATTTGCTGAATTCTGCATTACCTTGTACTACCAAAAATGCATCCGATAGTCCGTAGCGACATCTGGTGCATGACGTGACGACGAATCGTTATTTTCAGCAGTGAAATACCTCAGCTGATTTGTGACGGAACGGCTACCTGATTTTAACATATACGGTTCGATTGCAAACCAACGTTCGACGATTCCATTATGATTTTTTTATTAGCCCACAACGACTGCTCCCATGTGTTGCAGGGCACACCATAAGCCATTTAGGTAAACCCGAATAGTATAGTTCGAACAAGGACTTCTATTAGTTACTAGCTATAGTACGAAGGAGTGCTACCGAGCTGATCGACCCACCTAATCAGTATAATGCACGGACACTTGTTTGGCTGCGAAACTTACTGGGCCCGAACAATTGTCCAGTTTCTATTCATCGACTATTCAGTCTGCTATGCACTGCAGAGGCAGTGTTTTGAAGATCTAAAAATGGTCGTTGGTCTTATTTTGTAAAAAGGAAGGTGCGACTCGGGGAAATCAACATCAGCGATGTTCCAATACAAATTGGCCAGCAAAACCATAAGTGGTCTGCTGCAAAGACTGCTTTCCTGAGAACAATTAGAGTATTGCGCCTGGCGATGGTGATCGACGCCTATGAACCTTCAGATCACTCTTGGGTCTACTCGCATAATATATCTATTAACAATTCATCCGGCCACAACTTTTGCCAAGTCGAAACCAGTTACGTGCATCAGTGTGAGAAATGCTTGCCTAACAGGAAATTTTCGCGGTTAGATTTCCTCGTCCACTTTGTCAAAGACGCGACCAACTGCCCGAAAATGAGGGCATAGCTGCCCGTCCTAGTGACAACTGCCCATCTGAAGGGGTGACGCAAACCCCCCTCGTTGCTTTGCTTCCTCATGATAAACACAGTACTCGCCCTACGAATACTTCAGAGAACTTTGCAGAAGGCGTTCTAGGCGATCGCATAGTTGCACGATAGTCATCTGCTAACTGAGCCGATGTTAAAAAATGTTACGCAGCGGATTGTGTATTGAGGTACTACAATGGAATGCAATAATTTCTATGTCCAAATTCCTGGCACATTTTGACCTGACACTTTTGAATTGCAACCTGTTTGCATCCGATCTTCAAGCTTCGTTACATTTGCATTCTTCTGATATCACTCCTAAGACTTCTTCGCTCGTAATTCGAACGGTACTGAGTACAGCTTATTTCGACCCATTAAAGACCTGAACCGGTTCCCTGCGGCTATCCAAAGTTAGCTAAAGCTATGTTGGCACCCGTTATTTCCTAGAAAGTAAGTAAATACTTTGGAAATGAAGTTGTTCTTGTGTTCGCTACAAAAAAATTCTCCAGTTCTGTCAGCTCGCCGGGTGCACGCTTCTCACGGCTTTCACTCATTGTGTCCGACGTCAGGACACAACAGGTCACCTTAACCCGTATCGATACTGCACCACGAGTTCACACACGGATTGGTCTGTTGTGGGCCGCGAAAAACCTGCGGTTGTATTGAACTGAGGAGCCTCATTTCCGCCACAACGATCTGTGCCAGATAACCCTGTTCATCTTGCGCAACCGATATTGTCCCAGTAACTGCTGCTGCTGCTGCCGTTTCGACCACTCGAACACCTTTTCGTCGAGGTAATTAAAGCACCTCTCAGAAGACAATCGAATAAGACAGTAATTTATCGGGAAGTTATGCAGTGGTGTGATATCTGTTTTCAGAAAACCATCGACGCAACTTGGTTACGATTTATCCTAAGTTGTTCTCAGTTTCTATTGCGAAAGGGGTTTCATATAACACGTTGTCCGGCATTTGCTTTGCTGATAACAGGTCATTCTTCTCTATGATCGCAAACGTGCTATCCACAATAGTATTTCTGGTTTGGTGCCCGGTAGAAAGGTTCGTTCATTCTTTGCCTTGTAACTTCTGCAAGTCATCAGAATATAGGTGATTCCATAGGCTCACCTCTGAGTTTTTCTTACACTACTCCACATCAAACTCAAGAAATGTTGTCAAACATAGATTTGGTAGTCCGCAGGTATCTTTTTTCCCAAGCGCTTCGCCTATCGTTTCTGGGTTGTCCAGAAGTACAGCAACCGTCTTTCTTCCCGCATTTAGATAAACCGATGCGAACAACGAAGTTAGGTGGAAAGATACCATTATTTTCAATCAACCGGGGGATGTTTGCGACTGATTGAGTAGTCGGAGGAGGTCGACCGAAAAGCAGCAAAGCTTGAAGTAGAAAAGCGACCTCGAGACACCGGATACCCAGTGGGTTTAAGTAAGCGGTAACTAAGACGAGTGTTGGTCCCAACACCAGGGCACAAAAAGGTTAGTAGTCCTCCATCCATACAGAGACATTTGAAGTAGTTAGAAGGGTACTGAATACAGCTAACGATACAGCAACATTCCAAAAGGCTTTATGCCAAGTATTCATGAAGTTGAAGGATCGCCTTCCGGTGGATAGGACCAGAGACTGTGTATTCAAAACAAAATATCAACATAGGTCACAAGCAGGGAGTTGCACACCAGAATCGATGAGCGATGCATACGCAGACCACCCAGAAACGTAGGTAAATAACGGGCGATAGTAAAGTATTCGGCGATGACCAAGTATGGACACAGTAGATTTGGAAAATGTGGACAATCTGAGACGCGGACTAAGATTCACACTACAGCGAGTGTTGACCGAGGTGGTCGAAATCGCCGACTATCCCAGAGTGAATAGAATAGAAGGCGTAGAACTAGCAAACGGATGAACAGTGGTTTTAGATCAACCGAGACGAAACGAGGCGGTTACCAGTGAGGTGTCTAGCGTCTAATAATATAAAACCCAAGCGTGTTAAGATCCATTTATTCCCTCAAAAACTCAATCCAATTGTCCTGATACTCAGTAACGCACACAAACCAACAAAAACCTGTGAATGAAACCCAAGAGGAATATTCCATTAAGGGGTCCCAGACCGGAAAGACAAGGCCCGAAAATCCTGAATCACATGAAAACAGTTACTTTCAAGCAACCTATCGTAAATGTTAGTCATCCACGCTAACCGAAAAAATCAGAAATTCAGACTGATACCCAGCGCCGATTAAGTCAGCTAACCGAAAGAAATCCCAGCGAATGGTACTCTAACAGCTTAAAACTCGGTCAACTTATTTACTTTGCGTCAAAAGCGAAAGGTTGACCAACAACGAATCAACCAATTGTTTACCAAGCCTCTCTGAAACAATACCATTGTTTTGCCTCCTAGTCTCCCCCTAAGCAGTCCACTGAATGCTGAGATCCACTAGAGAGATGTTCAACCTGCTTCCATACTTCTTTTGAGATATCGTATGTGGATGTTCCTGAGGGTGAAACCGTTCCACGTACCCTCATTTTTCATTGCTGCTCCTTCGTGAAATGGCAGGGGGTCTTTTTGCGGGCGCGTTTTGTCCTTCTGAGGAGTGCGTACCGTGTTGCTGAGTGCACCATGGGAGTTGACGATACATCCCGCTTTGCCGAAGTTGACTGTCTTTTTTCCTTTTCAACTGGCAAAATAGCAACGGTTTAGTCTACTTTGAGGCTGACTATTGCCATTCTACAATAGATGAGTGGGACGATAGTTTGGCGTATCGATTGCTGAGTGTCCTGACTGAGGCCGACGGATCTGAAGGCTAAATATTCTAGACCGGCGGAGCCCTTGAAGTTAGAATTGAATCATTTGATAGGTACGTGTTTCTCCGCTACTACGAGTTGCTTGTGCTTCGTTCTTCCTAAGTTTGTTTGGTGTTAATAGTCAGGGGAATATGTGTTCGAGCATGATTCGTTTCTTTTCAGTCGCATATTGCAGTCTACGACCTATAGCTGATTTGTTTAACATGTTCGCATCCCACTGTTCTCATGCACATTTTCATGCTTCCCGAGGATTCTTTCACATATCTAGTCAACCGCGAGCTTGCGTTATCATTAACGTAAGTCGGTTAGCATTGGAAAACTTGCAGCCAAACAGCTCAACCCAACGATGAACCAAAGCCCACAAGCTAGACATTATCTGAATAACTGAAACTGATCTAAATATCTCTCCAGTAGTGCAAATAATCGAATTCTAGTAATATACACTCATTTGCAAACTAATTTGTTTTTTTTTTCGAGAGACTTACCTGGAACCCAGCTGAATCTGTCGTTTGTGATGTGCTCAGGCAACTGAATGTGCTGCACCAGGCCACCTCATGTATCAGTCGCTACGACATTTGAAATATCACGATACATGTATACCTTTGTAATGTAACATGAGGCGGCCTGGTGCAGCACATTCAGTTGCCTGAGCACATCACAAACGACAGATTCAGCTGGGTTCCAGGTAAGTCTCTCGAAAAAAAAAACAAATTAGTTTGCAAATGAGTGTATATTACTAGAATTCGATTATTTGCACTACTGGAGAGATATTTAGATCAGTTTCAGTTATTCAGATAATGTCTAGCTTGTGGGCTTTGGTTCATCGTTGGGTTGAGCTGTTTGGCTGCAAGTTTTCCAATGCTAACCGACTTACGTGAATTCTAGTACATTCAAAGGATCCAAACAGATCCGCGGTGTATAGATGTCTTCTTTCAACAAACTGTACCAATTTCGTTAAATATCTCCATTTGCAAACAAATCTGGTTTTCCCAGAAGACTCAAATAAACCGCAGCTGGATCTCACGTTTAGAAAATTGATCCACCGAATGTGCTGCACAAAAGTATCCTGACATCTCCGTTGGTACGAAATCCGAGATATCGTAGTAATTTTTTTAATAAAACCATTCACAAGTTTGCAGAAAAAACTTCAAAAGCCCATAAGAACTTTTACCCTTCCTGGAGCTTATCATGTAGGAGCCGTCCTCAAACTTCCGCCAACCGTATGTTCTACTTAAACCTGAATTGCAAAAAATTCGCGGAATACACTCACTTCCGTATAAATACAGAATTAACCGGTGACTGGGGAAAGAAGAACAGGAGTCTCAACACGGACGGTATGTGATGAAAATAGGATGACAATAAATTTTCTGTCCATACAATATTCAGCGCGCACAAAATATATCAGTCCAAACCGACGGGTGATTAATGATAAAATATAAAAATAAGTCGTTCCGCTGTAAAACACGTTCGGTGCATGATTGCCAAATCTGCCGAAGCAAGAACCAGGGCTGATATACTAACAGGCTGCCGAGCCTAGAGAGGATCAATCAGCAACCACGGATTGGATTGAAACACCGGACCTTCTGGTTAGTAAGCACGCACGTAGCGTTTGATTCCGCTAGCGAGTCTACCGTTCTGGAATTTATAAAAAGTCTTCAATATTTCCCTTTTTACTCAGAATGATCCTGACAGAAGTCTGTTCCGGAAGGCGTCTCCTTAGGTTTGTCTTCAATGTGAGAATGCCTTGTAAACTGAAAATTCCATGCGAAACCTGCATTTCCCCAACACATAATATAAACCAGTTATGGAATGTAAGATGGAATAAGCCCTCACTAAACTTATGTAGCACGTCTACTATGGGTCAACACAACTCACCATTTCCTCACGTTTCCTGCCTCTCCCGTTCTATCAGGTGAGTGATCTACGATACCCAGGTTACCATTTAATTCCTCGCCTATCTGATTCGCTGCCTCCGTCAATTTCTCAATCGATGAGGGGCATTGAGATCCGACATTGATGAATCTCCAACCCACTCGTTTTAAAATAATAATCGTGCGCTACCCTCACTCGGCTAATTCAGCGTCAAGTGGGGTCTTTCACAGATATACGACCTTAGTAGAACACAACTGATACTGTTGTGTGATCAGCCTGCATTATTACCCGAATGGACGGAGGAATAACGTGTCGTTGCCCAAAGTGAATTATAGTCGAGTGACCACATAGCGAGCAGTGTTCCTTAAGAAGCATACTGCGATATCCCACATACCAAACCAACTGAAACATGAAGCGGCCTTTGTGTAGCACATTCAGTTAAAGAATGTCATAAAGAAGAGATTCAGCTGGGATTCATTTAGGTGTTCCGCGAAAATCAGACTGTTGTGTAAATGAGTGTACTTCGCGAGATTCGTTTGGAGGGCTGCGCTTGCCTGATAAACCCGAAGTAGGGCCAAAAAAGGCTGTGGGCTGTCAAAGAGTTTTGCGTAACCTTTGAACAGTGTTACCACAAGAAAAGCGTAGCGAATTTTCGAAACATTCGTCGCCCAAGATTAATGTCCTGGTTGTTCAGCTCACGCGAGACATGCAATCTTATCCTTCAGCAACGGAATTAAAGGTAACTTGTGTGGGGCCAAGTAAAGCTGTCAAGTGAGTGCATGGAGATATTTGCACGGAAACAATGCACCCAACCGTGGAACTGCTGCAAACAGACAATTGCAGGAGGAAGCTCTCTAAGAGTGGACTAAATCAAGCAAAATTTGGAACCTTACTGAAGTTGTTATTCTCGGTGTTTTAGTAGACTATGCGATGATAAGTGATCTTGACTCGTGTTTTCCGATTGAACAGAACAAATTCACTCGCAAATACCTAAATCACATGGGTTGGTGACCATCATTGAGCAGATATGACAGATTAAAAAATCGTTCAGCTGTAACACCCTTCCGGTGCCTAGCTGCCATGCCACCCGAATGAAGTACGAGGGCTGGGATATTGCCAGGTTGCCCAAGCCTAGACAGAGGAAGTCGAGAGGCGGAGGTCGAGTTCGAACCACGAACCTTCCGGTCAGTAAATTCGCTCTCAAACCACTTGTGTCGTTTCTTGAGAGATTAATGAATATCTAAAGCTTCAAACCCAAAATAAAGTGAAATATCACAGCGGCTAGGTATGAAAGCTTGCTTTCAAAGTTAGGTACCTTTAACCTGGTGCTAAAATCATATGGTTTGGTTCATGACAATCAACCACCTAGCGAAGAAAAACGCGTCGGACTTTACTATGGCGACCATTCTTTCCAGAAGTCATCTGAATAGAATGATAACCTCTTCAAAACCATATGAATTCGGTCATCCGGGGATTATGTGAAGGGAAACTTGTTAAGGAAGAACGAGCAGTAATATGCCCCGTCAGCGACCTGACGCTAACTGACATGCTCAAACTCCAGCCCCGAATGGTGCCAGTTGGACTCACTCCGGATTCATGAGGCGCACACTGTTGGTACTCCCACAAGGATTAACTATCAATGAACCCGCGAAATACACTCATCGGCACACCAATTGTACTCTGATGGGAGACTAAACTTAATCCAACGAAATCTCTCGTTTATTGTGTCTTTCTTCCCCGGTTGAAACTAAATTAGCGTGCAAATGAGAATATTTCGCAAATCCCGTACAACCTGGGTTCTGAACGAATACAAGGCTGACAGAAACTTCACGAATACACCTACATGGTGGACCTAAAGACAGGGGAACTGGTCGTGGGTCGTCGAAGTTTTCAGAAACCAGCTGAAAAGTATGTTCAACTATAAGGCTTGCTTGGCATTGTTGAATAAAATCGCCTACAGAACTTAATGACGTCCACAATACTAATAACACAGAAGAACGGGCTTGATGAACCCTCTAATAGGGCTGGGTTTTTCAGGAAAGTTTATAGTACGGTATCAATGTTAAATTTTGAGAAACGTTTCAAGTATCGACAGTTCTCAACAGTCAGAGCATGCAGCTTTTTCATTTGAGTGCTACGGAGCTGGACGTTGGAACATACACGTTATCCCTGATTCTAACCGAATGTTAACAACCCTGGACACCCCAGTCCAGAAAAAGGAACTCGTCGACCCAAGAGTAGAGACATCCTAGATAACATTAGTACGAGGAGAATTATATGGAGCGGTTAATGTTGAGGTAACGGTTTCCCTAAATGTAAGATTTCTACGGCCTTATAAACAGCTTTCGGTGATACAGATCAATGCACGCCACACATTTGTCTGTCCCAATGTCTTTACACCCCTACCTGCTATTGATGGGTGGTGGTGGTAAACCGCTGTTAATTTGATGGCTCTCTTCTCGCATTTTATAGACTAGTAACCGAAAAGCCTGATTCCGGATGACCTAGGGCCCGTAATTGAGAAAAATATCAGTGTGCCATAAATTGTATCACAGAAATCATCCTAAGGATGCTTCAAAACCGAACTGGTGCATCCAACGAAAAACGCGATGACATGAAGATGAGTTTCGAAGGAATGCGAAAACATATCAGGATGTGGAGAAAGGTGGATATAACAGGATTATATATTAGTTACGTTTCATGTGACCGAAGGTGGATGGATCCCGGTGGCAGATATTTGATCCGGATCGCATTGTTCACTTGCCGTTTTCCATACCTTCTTCGACTAATCTATTCGAAGAAGAAACAGGAGTCATTGGCTGGGTTCGCATTAGACCTTGTTGCGCAAGACTGGCGAGGAGACGGCCTTGATCGTCCCAGATACCCCCATAGGACAAAGTCAATGCATCACCTAGATCAGACCAGAAGAAATGTACGCCTTTGAATATAAACATCTGCGAAGCGCCGTAAGGTCACGCAGCAAAGATCAAGAGGAATCTATTGCAAAGTAGCTGAAAACAATAGGGAGAACGTGCAATGTGTACGATAAATTAGTTCACCTCAAAGAAATCTAGACACTATCGAACGAATGCAGCAAAATGCCTGGCTCCGATCGCTATAGTTAATTTAGCAGAAAGCCACATTACTTATGCTTCCACAGGATCTGTTTATTTGTTCTGCGTTACGACTGCCTGATTGGGTTTGCATAATGTGAGTTACTGATTCCTCTGTTACGGAGCTGTACATTTTGGGAGGATTTTCCTAAATGTTTTTCTGACCTCTTAAGATAAATCAGTAAAATCAGTGTACGCGTACCAGAAGATGTGGAGTGCCACACTTCTGGGATCAGACGGAATGTCGCGGAGGGACATCAGTCAATCGTGACTATCAGTTTGCCAACGATGAATTGACGTTTAGACAGAAACGTTGTCTTTTCCGGCAAGCTCTCTAGGCCAAACAATCCCGGCGCACCTGACCATCAACACAGGCTTCCCGGGAGGTCGATTCCATGAACCTTTCTCACACCAATATGATTGTCTAAGAGAATATATGATTTGCAGTTATTCACTAAAAACAGTGGGACACTGGCACATTCCGTTCAACTGCAGTGAAGTCTTCATAACTCCATACCGTCCCCCACGTTGATTGTCTGGACTCAACGAAAAGGTATACCGACTTTCGTGCACCCGTTCTTTTAAGCTTGCACAACAGTGAAGCTGTTTCAACTACCTTTGGGCTTATATTGTTGAATCGGGAATTTTGAAAGGATACTAGGATGAGTTTGCTTCGTCTGTGCAATCATTAGGAAAAATCGATAGTTTTGTTGATAGAGCACTACTGGAAAGTAAAAACACAAAGTTCCTTCAGTCCACTGCTCGGGCCGATGACAGTGAAGATATCTAAGAATAAGGTATATTTACCGTTTAAGACTGGTTATCCAATTCAAGCAAACGGATCTAAAGAATCAAAGCAGCATGTGTACATTGCATCTTTGTTCGACCAGTACTGAATACCAATCACCATTATATATATATATATATATATATATATATATATATATTGCCATAGCACC
>NW_008752201.1:20133-50644 GCF_000715545.1 Opisthorchis viverrini | reverse complement strand
TATATATATATATATATTGCCATAGCACCTTCTCCAGTTACGATGAAACAATCTATTGTCATGTTCTTGAGCCGTGTAATCTAGAAGCTACTTTAAAACTACTGAACGGTAGTCGGCGAAACTGGCATTGTTGTTCGTATGTATTCGCAGCGAGGGTACGGAAGTGAAACTCCTGCAAATTGAATTGAAATCAATAACTAGGGCATTGTTAGGCTGTTGCCGAAGCCAGGAACAATCCATTTATGTGCTCGGTAATTGCTTCCAAAATGATACTGAGGGATGGACAGCAACAGTCCAAAATCTGCTTTGGCTTTGTTTGAATTGAGGACACGGAATGAATTTAACAATGGAAAGAAATCGCTTAGCATGTCAGCCCGCTCGCCCGGAAAGAAAAAGTTCAACTGAACCTAACGTTCAGTATTCGACGGAAAGAAGTTTCCAAAAAGATTGCAATGGAAAAAAGCGGCAAACACTCATTCGATTGGCGGAGATATTCACACTATGGAGCTGTTCATGTCGAACGGACCTGGCAAATTAGAGCTTCTAGGTACGTGCAGAAGACATAGCGAATAGACAACACATCAAGGATATAAATCTGCATAAGGACTGCCCACAAACAGACAGGCGCTCCGTCGGACGCACCTTTAAGAAAGCTAAATAAAATGAAATTATCATGGAAATTGATCTGGTCCGCTTTCAAAACTGGCGGACTACACCGAAATCTCTTCCAGTGACATGTGGTCGTTACAAAGGCGGAACACTGTGTTAAAAACTGAAGGAGAAGTTAACTGCATAAAAATTATACCGTCTAGCATGCAGAAAGCCAAAAGGTTGGCAGCACATCATCAAGTGATCGTTACTCATTCCCTCTATTGGCCCTGGGATCTTCACGATGAGAAAAAGCTAGTTTTCACGCAACTACAACTCACCCACATAATTAGCCCGTGTCTGGAATAGCACCCAGTGATCTGCTTGAGGACAAACTGAGGGGTTATGAAACCAGATGCTTTGATTCAACGTGACCAGATAGCTCACTGGGTGTGGCTCAGTGATCGCGCCCCAGATTAGCACACAGTCCGAAAAATATGTGAGTGTGGCATCTCGATATGGTTCCAGTGGGATGGCTAGAAGCGTAAAAAAAGAAACATGGATCATTCTGAATTTCTAGTAGGTGCAGAACGTAATAATGCTGCAGTATTGGAGGCAATGGAGGCTAAAGGAGGGAAAAAATCGCTCAGCTGTAATACCCTTCCGGTGCCTAGCTGCCATGCTACCCGAAGCATGAGGGATGGGATAGTGCCAGGTTGCCCACGCCTAGACAGAGGAAGTCGCGAGGCAGAGGTCGGGTTCGAACCACGAACTTTCCGGTCAGTACATTCGCGCTCTAACCACTTGAGCAATCTCGCTCCGCTAAAGGAGGAAATAAACAAACAAACAAGTAACGAAGTGTCTCACAATCTTCCTTCCACATTCTGAGACCCAACCTAATCAATGCAGAAGGAATACTAGAATTTATTTACAGCTATTCCTCTTTCATATGAAGAAAGTAATAAAAATTTCGAATCGAGGGATGGCGCACCTCGCCACCCCACCTACGGCGGGGAACACCGTAGGTGAATTAGTAACCCTAGCAAATACCATATCACTCGGAAGCGAGTGGCTAGTGAAAGCAGGTGGCGTCACAATATTGTTTCATTTCAGTGAGCTCTGTTCACCTACACAGGTTCTGTTACCTAAACACCTGGTTTCGAGCGCTAATTATCTGACGGATCTCGTGTGGCGGTCTTTTGATAAGTAGCCTATTACTTCTAGGAAGTGTTGTCAAATTTAGGAGAGCTTGCTTGGGCTACACATCACAAGTATGGTCCTAAAGAAAACAGCAGGGAATGCGAAAAAGATGCAGTCAGTAAAGATGAAATGAAGTCGGCCCAAAGGAACAGCAAAAATGCAACTAACGTGTGCGTTCAACCGCTTAGGAAAATAAGTGACCATAAAAACAAAGCCCATAACTTTGAAAAATAATCCACAGTGAGGCAGAAGACTCTGGGTGAAGCGCTTCAGATACAAAGTCAGAAACACAGAATGCACTTTGAGAGAATTCTCCGCAGGATCCAACGAGTCCCGTTGTTCCCATGGGTGTACAACACTTCAGCTGGTTTCATCGTTTGTTATACACTCCGGTGTTGAGAAAACGGATGCATGTCGATTGTTTTAGTGTCCGTTATAAGGCACACACATCCCTATCAACGTAAAATGGTGAAGTCAGACGATGATCCAGGTTATCGCAAGTTGATGCACTGCAGAATAGTTTTTGTTTTTTAAGCATCGGGTGGCTATTGATTCTTCAACAACATTAGCTGGCTAAATCACAGGCATTTGAACCACCTCACATTTGAACGAGTTAATTAAAACACGTTCGAACAAACTGGAAATCACAACAGACATTCCAACGAGAATCCTTACTTGGAGGTTCCTTCAGTCGAATCCAGGCATGTAGACGACCAACTTTGTTAGATTTCAGACCGAAAATGTACTCTGGTTCGCAAAGTCTGATCTCCATTGGTGACAGTTTGGTGAATTCATGATAATGATGAATTCTAATTTTGGAAACCTCCGGAAGTTCATTCCTGGTTTAGAGAATGCAAGAAAGAGGTATCAGAACACCCGAGTAACGAAATCGGGAGAAAAAAGCAAGCGTTAGTAAAATACCCAAAGTTACAAATAGTGGTTCCACTTTGTGAAACACCAAAGGTACGCCTCAGACAGTACCAGAAAACATCCATGAGCAACCGCTTCTCTGGGTTGTGTGCAATACCCCACTGAAGCTTAAAGGAGTTGACGAATGAGGCCAGAGCTTTGGTGTAAAAGACATTATACAGCTATCGTTAAGGCATCATATTTAAAAGACTAATAGCTTCTGATAGGCCTTTGCGTACCGAACCACCGATCCAATTCCCTTGGATTTATACTAGCACCTTTTACGTAGTCATCCCTATTGTGAACAGGGATTTTAAAGCCTTCGGGTGTTGGACCAAGAGGGTGTCATCTCTAGCTCACAAGTTGACCAGTACTTCTAAATATTTAGCTTCTGGGATAAAGTGAGCTTCGGGTGTTGATAATAAATGTTGACGTGTCACAATAGGAGTAGAAGTTGAATGACTTGGATGGTGGCCCCATCACCTCTATTTGTTCCGGTTTTTTGTGAGGAGCACGAAATCTTGAAAAGCATTTTCTGTAGTGTTCAACCAAGAAGTATATTTGTAAAATTATGAACTGTTCAGGTTAGCTGGGAAATATTGTATAAATCCCAGCATCTTCCTACGTACGTCACAAATCAGATTCTCTTAGATGTCACGCGCCGGACAACTGTAGTTACAAAACCAAGGAACTGGTTGCGTTCGTCGGCATATAGCTACTTGTAAGGGATTCGAGTTCCGCGATATTAAATCCTAATGAGCCGATATAACCGGGGATATGAGGTTTGAGACCCGATACGTTTTGCGACACACAGTTACAGTCACAATTCTGGATAAAATCCCTTCGCCATTCATCAAGTCATAAAAACCAAGTGCCGATTGAGTAGTCTGATCAACAGAGGACCTCCGAATTCAGAACACAATTGTATCCAGCAGTGATTGTGATGAAATTCCAGCAGACAAGTACTTTTACAAATACGTTACATGGATTTGAGTATACTGAGTGGGATGGTCATTGGTTAAAACTCAAATCGGCTAACACTGATGAATTTTTGAGTCCCTCGAAGATCCACTTGAGTACCAGCTACTTTACAAGTTTAGACGAATAAAACCTGACGTATCGTCCTGACAGAAGATGATATATTGCCAAAACCACTCCCTGAAACCGTTGTTCAGATGGAACTATGCAACATGCGTGTGCTCGGGTTTGCCAGTCCCAGTTTTGTGTAGCGGCACACCGGTTACAAACGGCTGGTTAGACAGCTGTGTTCCCTATGGATTTGTAACGTGGATTATCACAATACCACTGTTTTCCCAGTTAATATTCAGGTGCGGCCACGGTCTATCACCGGCCTGGTATATCTCTAGGCTGTTACTTGGCTAAACATTTTGGTTCCTATCGCCGATCGAAAAGTTCAACATTTAAGCCTGATTTGGTTACATTAACTGTTTCATTATTAGTTTGCCTTACAGGGAATGTTGCCTTGTCTGAGTCTCTCCGAAACGCCGGGGGACCTGTTGATAAGCTAATCCACAAGCTACGCTCTCCCACACCCAGTGGTCATCGCGCGGGGTCCGTCCTAACAGCACCGAAGATATATCGATGCACCGTGCATCTCATTCGCTTTTCTCTGCAGATCATAACTTTTCACCCCAATTGCGACAATGGCACTTCCCAGTCAGAAGAAATACACAAGAGTGAAGTCTTTTCGCTGAGGGAATGTTGACCTACTTACGGACTGCACATGGATTAAGATTATAAAACTCAGTGTGGAAACATTCAACATACATATACGTCCACGTATATAAACAAATGGATATTGTAGATGCGCAGAAAACTGGTTCGCGCATGGTATGGATTACCCGTGGGACCCCAGACTGCTGTCTGTCGGTATGGACAATCTTTCCTGGTAGGTGACATTTGTGTTGATGCATGGGCGCATGCAACTGATGGGAGGTTCGAATAATACAAGCTGTCTAAAACACCAACCTCTGCACCTGATTTCGAAATCACTGAGAGGTTTGACAGTGTCCACTGATTCACGTTAAACAGGAAAGCTCAGGAGTACGAGTGAGAATGTGGACTTTCGGAAGAACTCTGTAACTGCAATCTTTGCATTCGTATCCGATAGCTTATAAGCTATCTGCAACTCTGCGCTTGAGGACATTTTTTTCTTTCGCTAGTATCCTCTTAATTGACTTTGACCGACGGCTGTCTGTGAAGATAACTAACGAAACGGCACCTCTCAGAAGCTGAAACCGTCAGGATTGGGCCGAATTCTGCTCCTAGATAGGCGAAAGCACTGACCGGCTTCAACAGCATTATCGACGGACACCGGCACTTTATTGCCGCACGGCCCACCTCCGGTGAGGGAAGCAAAGTGACCGAGGCGTCACATATCTTTCAGTCAGAAGTTCATTGGACCTCTGGGTAATAGCAAATCTTTATAAACTTGTTTCAAAAGCTGTACGTTAAATTTTCCTCATCTCCACAACACAAGACCATACACTCACACTCACTTTAAAGGTTCCGGTTAGGTGGTCAAAAACGAGTCTTTTGCAGATGCAGGTAAGAAAATAATCAAGCAATCTAAATACAAGTGCTGTGCACAAAACTCACAAGTTCAGTCTTGAAATAAATGTCTGCGTGTCAACAACCTCTTCAGCTGTCGGTACATTAGGCATTGGAGGCACGAAACAGGCGGGGTCCTCCTCCGGTGACTTGAACGAGCAATCCATACGGAAAAACGGTCGGGAATCGTCGCCATTGATCTCTTCCGTGAGCGGAAATGCCTCAACAAGGCGGTGACTAAATGATCGGCTGTCACGAAATCTCCTCACTCTGTACTCATTTGGATGCTTGACGCTGGCTGCAAACAGAAAGCAGGAGGACAAACCTGAAATGGGTTTGTGCTTCACGTGTGTGAAAACAGAACTCATCTTTTGGCAGATGCCAGTGAAAACCACAAACGATACGAGATAGAACAAGCATGTAAGCATGTTTTCATGGCACATCGGCTAAACCTCGAGGGAGAACCCTAACAACACAACGTTGGTCAATGAAACCACCGAGGGAGACTGCAGCATGTACATACACGGTAAGTCGAAGATGTCTACATTGGTTTATCTGTACTGTACGGTACTGCATGTATACACATGTTGGTTCGCTCGAAAGTATGACTGAAGAAATGAACGAAAATATGGATCTAGTAAATTTGCCGGGATTTTCATGTCACTGCAGAGAACGCGATCGAACAGAGGTGTTTCAGAACACGGATCAGTCTGCCCGCCTACAGTATTGGGATTATGCTGCGGCCTCATGCGCTTCCAGTTGCAAGCACCTTTCGACGCAACTCACAACGAAATGTCCTGCGTAGGATTAAGATATGGAGTAGATCCACCAAATGTTCATATTCCCATCACCTACGGGTTAACCACCTCTTACTTCTGTTATATAGCAATCGACAGCAATAAACTAATATTGAGTCCCGGAATTCCAGTAACCTACCCATAAAGACGCAGAAAGAACCCCCCCCCCCGGCGAAGAAGATAAAGCTGGGCAAATATTAATAAGTTCAACAAAATGAGTCATTATGAGTGTGGAGGGGGGAACTTTAGTATTCGAAAGCTGTTTAGAAATTTGCCGTGGTATTTATTCAAACCGATGAATTTCCGGTAACTCCCGATTCAACATTTTCTCCGTCATGGTTAACTAGCCTTCCTAATCATCATTTTAGCTTGTTTTCGCGTCCCGTAAAAAGACCACGGATAAAATGAACCGCGACCGACAAACAGATACCAAACGCTTAATATCGTGGATTTAGCTTGATGCTGATTCGATCGACCGCTAAATCATTACTCTCGGTACTGTTGGGTTTGCCTTGTGACCAGTCCAGGGACGCGGCATTGATTGCCGTAAACCTGATTTAGGACAGCCGTCTGTCTGCTACACAGTAACCCAAACAGGTAACAGCGAAATGTGGGTAGACGCCGTCTGGAAATCCAGTTCGTGGTCTATTATGCCAGAATGTTGCTGGTTAATTGAGGAAGCAATTATGAAATGTGACGTCAGGAGACCAGTCTAAGCACGGCCATTTTGGCCGAACTCAAGTTTTGGATCACACACACACACAGTCCAGCTCTATTTATTCACATTATTGGCCGCAACTTGTGCTTATACAATCGTGGGAGTGGTCTTCGGAAAGACCGCCTGATAATAATCCGCTATTCAACGTTCAAGTCCGCTCAAAAACGCTCGTCAGTGGGCTGAACATGCTCCTCTCAAGTTCAAACCAAGATCCCTTGGTTAATTTTAACTCACACGTGGTTTACAGCAATGAGTCGATCATGTAGAACGGTTTCGCTGTCATTCAATGTAAAATATGGAGGAACCCAGTAACCCGGATGGAACGTTGGTACCAGCTCTGCATTAGCAAGAGTTCCAGCAGACATAGTTCCTTCAGTGCGACAACGTACCTGGTTTAGATGTATTGCACAGCACGATTTCCAACGGTGGTGTGATCTATATACCAGTTAGAACGAAAACAGAAGACTGGTTGGTAGCTGATCAGGTGGTCGTTGATCTGTTTGCCCAGATACGCAATCGAATTTCGGATGTTGCGTCACCATCCGAGGAGATATCATTAATGAGCTGCGATGATCTCTCCTGATCAACTACCAATTAATGCACCCAAACTATCAATATTCAGACAATTGCCAGAATATGGTGGCAAGGGACGTTCTGACAGCAATTAGGATGTGCAACAAGGGTCGGAAAACATCTTACCGACGCATCCAAGTGGATCCGTAGCATTATCTTGAGCCCGTTGACTCACTATCAAGAATACATATTCGCGAACAGCAAGCTGGATTTCACCATGATTGAGCGAAATAAGTGCTCGAACACCGACACTCTGAAACTTACAGTGATGGTTATTTTTCCTGACTCAGTCGACTCAGTCGATCGCTAGTGACCTTAACAATGTCTGGCGGTCAAACTTTTGTCCCCCATATAGGTACTCTATGCCAATGTACACACACGGAAGTTACACGGCTTAGAAGACGTACTCGTAAGTCACCGAACAGACCAGTAAACTCAGTCGAGTGGGCCGCTGTCGCCCATAAGAATAGGGACCTCGGAAACCAACTCACCAATGGGCAAAGAAACTGAGAAAAAGCTCATCAACACAATTGGGTTCCTGCAGCAAAGATATTGCCTTCAATGCGAGACTGCAGAATCCCCAATTCATCAGTAAACTAAAACGAGTCAACGATAATTAACCGATTACACCACCGTCTCGAGTACCCCGCGACTCCCTCGCTGTACCCTCATTTTTTCGATAGATGAAAACTGCAAAACTTGAAACTAACGTAGCTTGGTACGTGATTTATAGCTGATTACCTGGACTGAGCTAAACGTAACCTTTCTTGTCACATGGCTGATTCTTATGATTTTACTCAAGAAATTTCCCGCAGTCTTGGAATACGACAAAATGTTAGCGAGCACTCAAGTGGTACCGTTGTGTACCCGTATAGTGATATACGAATGTTTAATATACATCCGAAAATCGCTAAACCTTGGTAATTTCCTAAGCAACGGAACTTCTCCTTCGGTCGACGACGAGTTGTCTTAAGAATCATGGTAAATACGGGCAGGACTGTGGTTGTTTATCCTTTTCGCGGTTTTAACCCACCCAAACTATGGTTTCAACGCGTCAACGACAACTTCGCGACCTTGAAAAAGCAGCATTTTAGCAGCTTGTTGCAATCTCCTGACAAAATGTATAACATGAAGAGAGAAACAAGATAGGGGAACCAGTTTTCCTGATTGAAGTTTTCATAAATTCTTCCAGCGATTTAAACACAACCATGCATCGAAAGTCAACAGCCTCCGATCCATGTGTGAATCTCGCCCAATTAGGTCACACATGTTGAATACACGTAGAGAATACAATGTGGTAAACCCTACAAGCGGGGTCAGCTATTTGTGCTCCAATATGCAACGAGAACTCCACAAGTCAAACTTACAATCTATGACAACGGGGAAAAAACAAGAAAGGTCATCATGCACAGTGGCTCAATTGGAAAAGCCTCAGCATTGGCGCCTGAGGGTCGCTTTTCAACGCTATGCGCGACACAGTGTCGGTCGGTTACTGCACAGTTGGGCTCAACTTCATGTGCTGAATTCTCGTTGCCCTATTATTTGATCTAATTGGTCAGTCGTAGATCCAGTGCGTTGTCCCTCTCAGGGCAGGTAACAGTACGAGAACTTAGCAAGTGAAAGTAGCCTAAATAGTTTGAGTTGTTGGTATCCGCAATAAGACAGGACGAAGTCGAGAATTATAGGATACACCTAGAAAATATGGATAGCGTGACATAAGAAAACAGACGGATGAAACTCACACTGGCTGTGAAAGTAACAATGTAAACTATGCGCTTTGAAACCTTCAGGAGCGGTTTTTGACGCTGCCACTAACGCCTGTGCCATCAGTTCACCACCGTAGATGGTCCGAGGATTCGGGATAAAAACTCGCTCTCCCCTAGGATAATATCGAGAGTGGACAAAATGGAAAGCATAATAATAGACTTTAACCACAGGCGACGATGACGAGCCTTCGGCAAAAAAAGAAGTTAATAGGCTTAATCCAAAAACGATCACGTAAAGCGATAGTAACTGTCTAGAGCGGGGAACATGGCGAGGAAACACGTCGAACAGAACAAAATACATTAATTGCAAAAAAATCAGACAAGCTGCAACGCACATGAAAAGTGTCCCCACTGAGATTTGAAGCTATATTGTTTATTTCGGTTTTTGATAAGCGACCTTTTGCGATGACGCCGCTGCTACACCGAGTTCCACTCTATCTGGTACGTTCATCACAAAATGGAGACCGAGTGTCTAATCTTCGAAAATGTTTGAATTAGCTGAAGAACGTCGCCACAAAAATTACAACATCACCATATGACAACTACATCGTGGTTTGGTGTGAACTCCACTCATTTCTCCTGAACCTATGTTGAGGGATAGAATGGAGTTATGTTATGGGGCTGGGTTCGAACCGCGGACCCTCCAGTCAATAACTTCACGCCTCGACCATCGAGGTATCACGAGCGGTAGTACAGTATCAAGAACCAACTTACTCCAGTCGGTTCACCAAACAGTAGCTATACATATATTGAGTGACTCATGGTTGTCGGATCGAAATCACCTCACTAGGTTGCACTCACTAGTTGCGTTCGTCCAGAAATTGGGAGACGCTTGATAGCAGTGCCGAGAATAGGGTTTCCCAGATGAAATGCAGTCGCCTAAGCAATGTACGAGTTACTGACGTCGGCGCTTGACCATTTTGTGACCTTATAAAATTCCCACCAAGGAATGTTCTATTTCAGCTACGCACAACCTCACCTCAACGTGCCTCTCTTAGGGGTTGGTCGCAAATTACGGAACGCATGTAATTGAAACAGAATCTTGAAAGTCGCACAGTTTCTGTTGCATTCTAGTCAGACAGTGTCCCTGACATGTGTGAAATAGCGAATATTCTAGATACACAGGAAAATTACATCCCGCCGTCGGACTCTTTCCTGGTTGTCTGGTTGAGCGATTGGATGTGTACGCACCTGCTTATCACTGAAGCCATCGGAGGTTCCAAGTTCAATGTCCAGGGCTGTGTTGCGGATCGGGAATCTAGTTGAGCAACTGCAGACACTTAGCTGAATTGTTGTTAGGGGTTCAGACCAATGATCCAGTTGGTCTCTTTTTTCAGATATAAGCGAGCCGATTTTATCAGTGATTGTTCACCTCACTAAAGGCCTCTTTGAGAACGGTGCGAGTATCAACTGTAATAGTTTATGAACATTCCAAGAGGTTGTCGCCTCCTCCAGCTCTTCCGTTTTCTAGATCCACGAAACTCCTTGGTTCACGCCAATGCCCTTCGATCCCTGAAGTTCATCGAGCTGTACCATGCTCTCAATTAGGACGAATGCGTGTCCAACGTTCGAGCGACTTTACTATGATGCTCAAAATCCACTGCACAGATCTGGCTGGTTGCGCCATTCCACAGGCGGAATGTCCCGCATCTTGCAATTTTGCTAAGAGTATTATCTAGTAAAAATCCACATCAGAAGACCTTTTGTCCGGAAAAGACTTCAACAGAAGTTGTGGTAAATTTCCCGCTCATGAGAGTCCGAGAGCTTCTCGGGCAAGGTGTCATCATCATCATCATCGACAGCATGAAATCACTGTTCAACAGCGGTGTTTTAGTGTCTTACAACCATGATGTATCTGAAAGCCTTATTGAGAAGAATAAAGGTGGACGGGAAGGGACTTAATGCTAGCCTACTACAATCATTCTGAGGTGCCTAAACTTCCGGATACTCATTCACTCAATGTGGATGGAAACTGACGAGAACGCTATTGACATCGGTTGACACCCATATTTTGAAGCGTTTCCAACCAGCCGCAGTGGGGATCACGCGGTTCCCATCGTGGTAGGCGAGTCCCACCGACAGCACCTAAACGCTTCCCAATCTCCTTCATACCCCTCTGTCATGTCGAGAGCTGGCCACCTCTCCGGTTCCGCCACTCTGAGTTGCGCATGGAAAACGATGACTCGGCATACGCAATGCACGCCCCAACCTACGCAGCTTCTGGTGCTGGACACATTCTTCAATGGAATTCCCCGTCGCACAACCGAAAACTCGCTTTCTGATTGCCTCGTTACAGATTCATCGACACCAACCCACACGAGCTATGGTTCTGAAATAACGATTGTCGAATACCTGAAGACGTCTCAGTTCAGCCGCTCGAACAGGCGAAGTCTTAGTCACACAACAAAACGGTCTGCACTGCACTTGATACACAAGTCCCTTGAGAACCAGGGATACACCGCTCTGCTGCCATCCGTGTCTCAAATTAGCAAACGCGAGCCTTGCAGATTCATGCATTTACCTCATCTGTCAAGCTACAATCAGAACTAATACAATTTCCAAGATACACAAAACGCTCCACAACTTTCAGTGCCTCTCCCTGGATTGTAAGTGACGTGCTCAGTGACTTCATGTCCAGGAGAATAACGTAATACTTTCTCGGGAAATACTTAAGACTTTATAGGTGCGAAGTGCACACCAAAGGATTTTGGTCAGTTCATCCAAAAACACCTGCGCCTTCTCCCCTTCGAACATGAGAACGATGTCGTCTGCATACTACAGATCAAAAAGGTTTATGTCACAGGACATTTGAACGCCCGGGTTTTGGAGACCTTCCAGCGTTCGTCTCATGATTTCATCGATCACAAAATTAAATGGAAATGGAGAGAGTGGGCATCCCCTGACGAACACCGCTTTATGTACGGAAGCTCTTAGGGAGCTCGCGGTATACTCTCACACATTCAGAAGTCTGGAAATACAAAGAACTTAATGTGTTCAAGGAAGCCCGGGGCATTCCTTGGTGAGCAAGCGTATCAAAAAGAACAGACGGTTCAACCGAGTCAATGCGCCTTGGAAATCCAGGAATTGTAGGTCGCTCATGCGTATGACGTTGTTCTAGCACCTGAGGAAGGGTGAAGATTTGGTTAACACAATCTTTACCAGGCCGGAATCCATCATGCTGTTCTCGAGTCAGTGTTTCACGAGTCACTGTAAGGCGATGAAGCATCAATAATGCTAACAGTCTCGTTACGGTGTGTGGTTACTACACACGCTGCGAGCCCTTTTTCTGGAAATTGGCAATATAACCGACTTTCTCCAGTTGTCTGGGACAGACGCCTTTTCCCAAATGCAAGCAACCAGATCAGACAAGCGCTGACTGAGGTGCGCCTGTGAGAAGTACAGTGAGAAGCAGCCACGTACAGGCGCGCGATCTGAATCCACGTAGGTGTTCCAGAAGGGGCGACAATCAGTAACTGACTCACGCCATCTATAACTAACAGCGTTGTGGTCTGTGTGTGTTGAATGTTGGCCTGGACGACGGATTAGGGAGTCGGTTCTAAAAGGCGTACACTGAGTGCCCAACAGCCGACCAAGATTGCCAGAACATTTTCCAATAAGACCGAAACATCCTTGAAAATCAATAGCCCGATGATGCTCAGAAGGCGCCTGCTATGCACAGTGCCATTAGAAGTGCGACTTCCACGGTTTACTCCCTACGCCCTTGGTCTGTCAGGCGCACACTGACTTGTGGGTCAAACATAGAAGCCCAAGCCCCAGAATGAAATATACAAAATAATTCACTAATTCCAGTTTCCGCAGTCAGAAGGCCTTGCTTAAAAGATTACCATGCAGATGCGTGTATTTCGCGAGTTAATTGATGGTTGATTCGTCTATATGATCTGAACAACCAAGACGTTAATTTTGGGAGGCGAATGTTTTGGAAATTCGCTACGCTTCTCTTGAAGGAACACTACTCAGAGGTCACAGAAAACTCTTCGACAGCCTACAACTTTTGTCACCCTACTTCGGGCTTATCAGGCAAGCGCAGCTCTCCAAACTTATGCTCTACTTGAACCCAAATTGTACGAATTTCGCGAAGTACAATCATGTACACAGCAATCTGGTTTTCGCGGGACACCCAAATGAACCCAGCTGAATCTCTTTATGACATTCTTTAACTGAATGTGCTACACAAAGGCCACTTCATGTTTCAGTTGGTTTGGTATGTGGGATATCGCAGTATGCTCCTTAAGGAACACTGCTCGCTATGTGGTCACTCGACTACCATTCACGGTTGGCAATGACACGTTATTCCTCCGTCTACTTGGGTAATAACGCAGGCCGATCATACGATAGTATCAGTTGTGTTCTACTAAGGTCGTGTATCTGTGAAAGAACCCCATTTGACGCTGAATTAGTCAAGTGATGAATTCTTCTCCGCGTGTTGAATGATATCACACGAGTAAGGATGGCGCACAATAAGTATTTGAAAACGAGTGGATTGGAGATTCATCAACGTCGGATCTCAATGCCCCTCATCGATTGAGAAATTGACGGAGGCAGCGAATCAAATAGGTGAGGAATTAAATGGTAACCTGGAAATCGTAGACCACCCATCTGATGAAACAAGAGGGAGAGGCAGGAAACGAGGAAATGGTGAATTGTCCTGACCCATAATAGACGTGCTAAATTTAGTGAGGGCTTATTTCATCTTACATTCTTTAACTGCACATTTCGCATAGAATTTCCAGTTTAGAAGGAGTCCTCACGATGGAGACAAACCTAAGGAGACACGCCTTCCGGAACAGACTTCTGTCAGAATCATTCTGGGTAAAAAGGGAAATATTGGGGACTTTTTATAAATTCCAGGATGGTGGACTCCGTTGTGCAAAAAAAAGCACTACCTGTCAGTTAAATTCTCTCACGATTAGGTTGTAACTCAATGGTTACGTCCAGAACTCACTGATTGGAAGTTGCGCAGTTCAAAACCCGTGCATCTCGACTGCTCCTGTCTAGGCTTGGGCAAAGTTGCAGCATATTAGCCCTCGTGCTTTCTTCGGGTGGCATTGCAGCTATGCAGCTGAACGAACGACATACAATGCAAACGCACAGTCGTTGGACGGGACTCGAACAAGCAACCTTCTGCCTACTTGGCAAGTGCTCTACCAACCGAGCTACCACGGATGCTGTCCCATATCGTTCATATGCACTTAGGTTCCGCATTGATTCGCGACAACCTCGCCTAAGGAATTGACAGTTAACACCTCTCATCGGTGAACGAAACTGTGGCAGCAATAACCACTGTACAAGCTGACAGCTGATTATGACGATGACTGATGAGCTTCAGAGGTGATGAAAAAACTTGCCCAAAGCCAAAGCTCACAGCTTAATACTTATGACGTCATCTACGAGGACAACAGCAGTTCTGTCGTTTTTTGTTAGAAGAAAGCCTAGCTTTTGCGTCATGCACTTTCGAAAAGGACTCTGCAAGGAGACTTCAGTTGGAGCGCTGATTGTCAAAATAGTGTACACCGTCCACCCCTTTTAGCATAAAACGAGCGGTCAGTCTTGCTCCGGAAAAAATTGTTCTCAACCTGCAAAGATTACCACTAAGATGGCGTGAGCGAGAATTGTAGTCCAAAAGGAATCATACACCAAAACCCAGCAAGACAAGACAAATCCAACTCAGTAGCCCGAATACCGAATGGAAAAATCGCATGGACGAACGCTACGAGTATGCATCGGTGTAAAATAAATAAATAAGTCGTTCAGCTGCAACACCCTTCCGGTGCCTAGCTGCCACGCAACCCGAAAGAAGCACGAGGACTAAGATACTGCCAGGTTGCCCAAGCCTAGACAGGGGAAGTCGAGCGGTAGAGGTCGGGTTCGTATTACAGACCTTTCAGTCAGTAAATTCGCGCTCTAACCACTTGAGCCATCTCGTCTCCACGCGTCGGTGTGAGTGCTTAGTGCCTAGCCTACCATACAGCAGCTTCCAAACTGTCCACTGGAATTTGCACGTTCAGGTTCTTCCTACTGCGTTAAGAAAACCGAAGCAGAGTATGTGCAGGCTGATGGAAGTACCAGGTCCGTAAAGTCGGAAAGCTGCAGCAGCCTATGTGACCCACTGAGGGACCGTAGCAAAGCCGATCGTTGTTTATATGCGTTTACTATCATATGCCACAATCTAGGCCTCAAACCCCTGTTGTGCTAGCAAACAGTCCCGATTTTTTACTGTCCACCGTTAGATCGAATTACAGTGACTGATCGCATCTTGCACTGAGCTCGGAATGAGCTGATTCCAGATGAATGGATCTCCCTTCAAAACAGCAGCTGTGTGCGACGTGCGCCCATGCAGTGTGTGGTTTTCGGACAAGTGATCGCAAGGCCCAGATTTTGCAGTCTCGTGGACTGCAGCGGTTGGGGTAATGCGCATCGGGGTGGTGGTGAAAGGCAGTGGTTTCCCTCGCTAACACTACAGCCACTACTCTGGTCGAGCTTTACAAGTGCCATCCGGGAGAACAAGAAACCCAATGAACCACAATGGCTTCACACATTTTGAACACGCCAGGCAATGGAAAACGTGTACGTATTTCACTCTCGACCACCTTGACGTGGTGGTCGGGCTTGAGTATTGCAATGATCCCGCGGGCTACACCGGCTGGAACTTCGCTCCACAAGGTGCAACCATGCCAGGCAGGCCAGAGGGGAGCAGCCAGACAAAGAGCAGTGAGATCCCGTACTATGAGTAATCGTGCTACCAGGTGGTCTGGAAGTAAAGTCGCACTGTCCTTTGCAGTGTGAAGGCAGTAAGGTGTTTCCCCCAGGCGACCAGCATGTCCATATTTATGGAAGCAGTGATGCCGCCTTCCCCCGAGGAAGGACGGGTTAGAAAAGGTCGGCCCCAAAAACCGCACACTCCGATCGCTCAGCGGTTGACCGTGAACGCCATCGCATTATCCAATACGGTCGAAATACTTTTGAAAAAAAAAAGTCCGCTGCTGTTCGAAAGGCATCTGCTGTGCGCAGCCGCATCAGGAATGGGACAGTAATGCCTTATTTCCTGAACCCTCGGGATAGGCCAACCCCCTGCGGCCGAACCGGTCAGACTATTGAGTCATCGGTTCCGGACAGGGTTCTCGAAAAAAAACCTACTGCCCGCTGCCATGTGGGTCAGACTTTTGAGTCAAAGGCTCAAGGTGGGGTACCTCAACCAAACCCCTTTCCTCGGCTTGGGCAACCGGGAAGTATCACTTGCCCGCGCAGTTCGGTGTCCATCGATTTCCCTCCCAAGCCCACCACACAAGCAAACGTCGCTGCGTCAGTTCGATGGCGTAGTTTACTAAGCACCATGCAAACCATTTGAATTCATCTCTAATTTCAAAAATAAACTGCCATATTTTCTTCGCAAGCCATCTGTTTGCAACAGGAGCACACACAAAATAGCGTTCGATGGACCCATGGTTAAAGTCATGAGTCCGAAATCTTCCTCAGTGTAGCAGCAGGTGCAGTTTACGTCAGAGCACGACGCAAGACCTACCCCTTTCACTATCGAAGATCGTTTCCTAGGTTGAAACTGGGATTTTGTTTCTAACGCAGTCAATGCTCTATTAGCACGCAACCGTAAAGACTGCCCTAGAAACGACTCCGATTCCGAGGACGCTCCGGTTTGTAGAATATCCGCGGTGGTTTTAAAAGAGTAGCAAAAAACTTCCCTATCAGAATTCACCAGTGGGCCTACCTCGTAAGTTCAAAAAGTCTGAACAGAAACCCACCGACATAAGATGACCAAGTTGAACTGACTACAGAATAAATGCGGTGATCGCCTACAGAACTTTGTCCTTGATGTTAATCCTGCCTTCAACAGAACCGCTGACAGCGAACACCATCAGGTTACCCTCGATTCCGTTTCCCACTACAACCGTCACCCTTGTGGAAGCATATCCAATCACATGCTCTTTACCGTATGCAACTGCGACCACGGGTGGGTTTATTTCGTTTCACCGGGTAGTCCTGTTAGGGCAACTTTTTTCAAAGCACTTCTGTGATGATAGGAAAAACTAGTCTCTGTCCCTGTGTTGCAAGTTAACACTTGGCAACGGTTCTTTCGCAATTATTTTTATCACTGGACAAGCTGACCACTTCAGTATTCCGGTTTCACCACATCTTTGAGAAGGCTGGTTGAAAAGCTGCATTCCACAAACTTACTGTAATTTCCGAGTTTCACGCCCGGATTCAGTCAACGATTTTGGAGTTTGACCAATGTTACCCAAACAATCGGGTGGGTTGATTATGCGTAGGAAAAATAAGACACTAAGGGTAGAGCAGCTTGGATACTTGCACCTTCCATATACGCATCTGACGAGGACGACTGTTAAGACGGAAATGGTGTTCAACCAAAATTACGTTTGCATTGGCTTTCGGCAAATGGTGCAGTGCATTCTCGAAGTTTACAAAAGCATCAAAGCAGAATCCGCTTATCGACTGGTCAACAAGTGCCACCTTCGGAACAAGGAGTGGATGAAATATAACTTGTTCCCAAGGCAACCCCTTAAACAGCAAATCAACCAGTACAAACACTGGGAGAAACGTCGATATAACAAATAAGCGGGCTTACTTGCACCAAGATTAACAGGAATCGCCTTGACACAACGTATGGTAGGTTCACCAAGTAGTACAACAGAAAAATGATGAGGGACGGAGAAGTGCGTAGAAGCCGTCGATCAGAAGAACAAACTGACACTGCGGCAAGATCAATTCGAACCGAATACATCCTCATTTCATTGCGGGCTGGACCCAAATAGATGTTACGTTAGAGAAGTTCAACATGTCAACTGCATTTTCGTCATGTGATTGCCCGCTAGATCTGTGGATATAATCCACGGACAGTAGTGACAGGACGATGAACCCGAAATTGTTGTCTTTCTAAGCATTTTGACCTGTGGATGTTTTGGGTTGGCACACGTGTTCAGACCTGAAGGTGTGTCAGACCCGCACACAAGACAGTGCGCAAGCCCAGGAGCGGGAACACCCGAGGCACAATTAATTACCTTTGCAATATGTGAGAATTTCGCCTATGTGAAATTTTACTGGTAGATCCACAACAGGGGAAACGCATCTTGAAGTAACAAGAAACCTGGTTTTAGCGGCGGGTAGGACTAAATAACTGGTGAACAATAAAAAATGATAGAAAAATAGTAAAGATAGATTTTAAACGAATCAAACATAAGCTAAATGAATAAACCAAGGAACAGCAACTTTCCTCAGGCATATGGTGACTACAAATTCGGGGTTGCATTGACCCATGAACCACCTACATTCTCTTCCAGAGAAGAATCCCCGCTGTACTCTCAGGTCAAGAGTCGCCAATTTTGAGTTTCTTCCCAGGATGAAACCCCACACATGAAAATGAGACAAGTCGTCAGAGCCAAGGAGCGTGTGAAACTAGCATATAAATAACATTGCCACAACCTATCTATTCTGTAATAATTGTGTATGCCTATGTATTGGAAGCTCGGTGACGTTTATTGATTACCGCTCACGTGGATGTTTATCCGTTTATCAAGTTCACCGAACAGATGAACAGCCACCCAACCATCAACCGAAAAATGTTTGTGCGGTACATCAGGGAATCTGACTTATAGTGAGAGAAGTCCAAGGTGCATGAACAAAAGGAAACGCCCTGGGTCACGTAATTCATTGGTCGCGGGGCTTGATGCGCAATTAGTCAAACCCAACAGTTATATAACTGAACAATACTATTCAGGAGGTGTAAGAGGGATCGAAAACAAACATGAGTACTCGACCTAGAGAGAATATACGAATGAACCACGAATATCTGGGGGATGACCTGAGAGAGGATGCCAATTGCCAAACAATGAGTTCAAAAATGCGGGGAAAGGATAGGCTAAATTGCAAGTTGATCAGCCACCACAACACAAACTCCACGAGGAGACCACAAAAACTCCTCAGAGAGATCAGTGCGAAGGTGGAAAAGATACAATTCTTACCTATATCGGTCCTCAGAAATCAGCTGTGTATCCAAAAGCTCGTTTAGGAATTTGTCACCAATGCTCATTGTGCTAAAAAGAGAACGGAGTGCATTTAGACGGAAGAAAGCCCTCACACTGTGCTTCAATACGCGGAATTTCCGTATATTGGGGGGACAGGAAAAGGAGCAACCCAATGTCCCTGTCCCTAGGAACTAACTTACTCTGGACACGGAACACTGTATTCTAGATCCAGACGAAACTAGATTTGGCGATTCGTGCCAAGAAACATTTGGGGCCTTACTGAGATTCTTGTGAGAGACACATCAACCTAATGGTCATCAAATGGGCTTACGAAAGCTAAACCAGCACGGTGGAAAGCCGTGGTCTTCAGAACATGGGTCCGATATGTGGCATCAGCGTTACTCCTGATCCTTGTAAATCACGAGACACCGGATCCATTTTTGTTATGCTTTGCCAAATTATACTGAAAGGAAAAATATCAACTCTTGCTTGGAAACCCGAGATCACTTCGGTGATGAAATTCCAAACAATCAACATTCCGATATCCAGTAGTTTGTGTCGATTCCCCTTATTTTCGCTGGGAGCTATGGATCGACTGACTGAAACTGTACCCACTAGCTTCACTGAACCGCGCAATAAGAATTATCTGATTTCAGATTAAAGACCGAAGTATATTTATGCGTGTTCTGTCAAAGCAATCACGAAGGTCAGATTACTGAAACTAACCCCAGAACGCCCGGAACCTACTGAGACCCCAAAACTCCACCTAATTCTCAATAGAAAGGCCGGCAAGTATGTCACCACTCATGTTTCATGCCCCTAATAAGTCAAGGATGCATCTTCACTGCATGAACATTAAAGAATAGGCACCTAACTTTCGAACATGCAGAGCAGATACCCCTGGTCTTATGAGGTCCTCGTGAGATAATCTAAGAAATGAAATTGTCACTTTTGATCGAAATCAAATTTCTAACCATTCTACGTGAACCCGTGGGAGAGGGATGACTCAGTGGTTAGAGTGCAAATTTACTGACCGGGAGGTCTGTTGTCCGAACCCAACCCGTGAAGCTCGACTTCCCGTGTCTCGGCTTGAGGAACCTGGCAGTATCCCAGCCCTCATGCTTCCTTCGGGTCGCATGGCAGCCAGGCACCAAAAGGCTTATAGAGGCGAACGTTTTATTTTCCATGCAAAGTGAATTCATGAGGTCTGGCTGACTGACACAGCTGTGAAAACATAAGGCCATAAAGAAGAGTCATTAAAATATCAGGTAGACTATATGAAGTATATCAAGTAGACTATTACACGCCTCCATAATTTGTGTAACCATTGTTTCTTTCTTTTACTCGTAATGTACCGGTACCAGGAGAGGGTGATAAGCAAAATGGATCACAGTAAATAAAGCAAGTCCGTCTCCCGGCAACAGGTACAAACGGTGAGATAAAAACGCACTCGAACAGCCATTCACACCGACGTGAAGTGAAAAGACAATCGTATTTTGACAGCGTTCAATCTATAGTATCCATCTCATTTTGGCTTTGTTAAAAAAACACGACCATTGGGTTTCTCTCGCTCGGAAGTGTGTATGAATGATAACAGGTACATGGATAGTTTAATACGATAGGAGTTGTGGCCTATCGTCATTATTACAACTCTGCAGTGTGAAATGATATCTTCTGTTTGGTTCCTGTGCGGTCCCGATGCGATCAGAACGCAAAGTTTCGAGCGAAGAATGTGTTTATTTCAGTAAGCAGTCGATGCTCGCGATGCATGCAACCAAATTGCCCAGCTCAGCGAACAAGCCAACGGCCATCTACGCTACCTCAGCTACCGACATTCTTCTCTATAGAAAATACTGGGTTGCTGTAGCTAACGATTCGTTGATAGGATATCAGGTCGTTAGAAACAAGCATGAAGTTAACTACCGCTTTAAAAAGTGGCCTTTGCGTGATTGGAGTCCAAATATGAAACGAACAAATAAGAACAAGGCAACCATATTGGTTGACAACACTCACTCTATGCGTGATTGTTGGAACAAACGCACGGCTAGCAACCTTGGTTGCACAAACAACAATAAAAAACCTAACAAACGCAGCGGAAGCGTAAATACCAACCGTTGTCATAAAATCCACATGTTACGTAGTCCACTAATTGAGACGCTCAACAGTGCATCCAGAACTTGAAGAAAAACGGGTAGAACAGCAATTTGAACAGTAATTTGTGACATCTGCTGGGCGCAGCATGCATGTAGTGCCGAAACCTACTATATTAGGTAGTGTTAATCGACACAGATTAATTACCAGAATAACGTCAAACGATCCCAAATTGGAAGCCTGGGAACTCAGGTTCGTTCATCGCATGCGTCTTCTAACATGTACACATGAAGTGGGCATAGCTACATGCTAACCACCAGAGGAGGATTCGGTAACCCAGCGGTGTAACGAACAAAGTTTCTTCTGTTGGGTCGAAAGTTGAGAGTAAGAAGTTCAGTGAATCAGTGAGTACCTTAGCAGAGATAACCGAATTAGAAGTGTGCAAATTGTGAACATCTAAATCCACAGACCACTCCGACTTTACACAGAGCCTACTGAAGATGAATTCTAGCAACACAGCCTGGGGGCGGTTAAGCGCTGTTCAACACCATGTTCCCAAGCACGTTCAAGGAGGGCCGGGCTAACCTCAAACAGAACGGTCCTGATTTGCTATTATCGTTACAAAATAAGTCTGTTTGCTACAAACCTTCCGGTCATCTTGGGGCAGACAAATCGTGCCATTCGTAACGCAGAACCGTAGCGTGATTTCTTCACCATGTCACGGCACAATACAGTTACGTGGAATACGCGGGAAAGGTGGATCTAATTTTTTAGGAAGAGTATGAGGTAAAGCAATACTAGAGAAGTTTATCAAGGTCACCCAGTCCTTCGGCATGTGCTTCGCTTCCACAAAGTGCAAAGCCACGCTACGGGGAACAGTGTTTTAGCATGTTTCTAGGAATTCAAGGGATAATACTGAAATATGTAGCAGAGGAGATCAACGAACGAATCTCAAAGACCAGAACTGTCCTTGCAAATTCCAGTTCAGTCGAGTTCAGTGTATCGGACCATAAACTGTGCACCGAAGTGCAGTGGTTCCAGCTGCTACAGATACGTTCACAGAGAATAAGGAGAATAAGGATAAGAGAGTCACGGATCGAAGGCAATGGTCACCTGATTCACATCAAATGCTTCTCCTGGTCCGGTAGGACAAGCGGACAGCTGCGCAGTGGAGGCGAAAGCTTTGAAGAAAGACCGTATCTGTCAGTGTCACTAACCATTAGTGTCTCGTTCCGCAGTCCCCGCCCGAGGAGACAGAAGTTGACTGCTGAGGGCTTTCATGCTTCGCTGCCAAGTCATGGACTGAACGCCTCTCGATTATCTTCATCTCATAGAACTCAGGATGAAGAGAGCTCTGTGAGGCAAACAGTCCTCTGGTATACGAAGTACCCAGCCAAGCTAACACAAGCCGTACAGTATGACAAGCTGATCTATCGAGTAAAAGGTCAAACACAGTCTCCGAAGATCTTCCACACGCAGCGACCACGTCTCTGATCCCCCATAGTGCACTCTATCCTTTATAGTCAAGCTTTTGTTACGTCGGCGCCACAAGTGCTGGACGTTGGCAACCACTGCTGTTGCCTTCCCAATTTGGGAGGTGATTTTGGCCTTCGCTAGTCTGTGGGTACTTATGCAGCTGTCTAGACAGACGGAATTATCCGCACCAACGATTGATTCACCAGTAAGCGCAGGCATTGGGTCTGATTCCAACAAGCCTCAGTAAATAATCAGTCAGCTGTAACACCCTTTTGGTGCCTAGCTGCCATGCCACGCGAAGGAAGCATGAGGGCTGGGATACTGCCAGGTTGCCAAAGCCAGAGGAAGTCGAGAGGCAAAGGTCGGGCTCGAACCACGGAGTTCCGGTCAGTAAATTCGCGCTCTACCACTTGAGCTATCTCGCCCACCACCCTAACGAGCCTTGCATCAGCACGTTGCACTTTACAGATGCGAAGCGCATATCGAACGTTACAGTAACGCCATTTAGGTTATTTAGTGGTTTTAATTCGGAAAGGGTCTGATCCAACGAGAGCAATATCATCAACGTACTCAATGTCTGTGTGCTAATGTCTTCGAAGAGCACTTCGATACCCGGGGTGTTAGAGGCAGTTCAGATTCAAGTAGCGCATCAGTAACGAAAGGCGACAGAGGACACCCTTGCCTGACACCGCTGGATGTAGTGAGCTCAAGAAGGGATTTATTGTAGACACGTACGCGTCCACGGGATGAGGTACATAAAGCTTTTATAGGAGACAGGAACTTGGAAGAGACATCGTTCATCGCCAGACACTGTAGTGGTTGCTGAGGTCCAACGGAGTCACAAGCAGATCTTAGATCGAGAAAGACGATCACTGTTGGGCCCTGCTTGATTATCGCGAAGCTGACTCCAGATGGTGTATCAACTTCCGCAGAATAATAACAGAGAGCACCTTGGGAGCTACGGTCACTATAGTGACGCCATGGTGGTTTTTACACGTCCTTGCATCCTTTTTGGAAGTAGACATCACTGTCCAGGTGCTTCATTTTGTCGGTATTCTTTCCACGCCCCAGATTCATTGGAGTGCGATCGTCAGGACAGCCACGACATATCGCAGGGTGCAAACCATCTGGACCAGGTGTTTAGTTGGCCTCCATGCAGTCACCCTCTGGAAGAGGCAAATAAACCCGAGTGGAACGCCGATACTGATCCGTCGAGGAAAACGGGAGGCAAGCAAACAATTTCATTGCTTCAGCGCGACAAAACTGCTTTTCAAAGTTTCAAGAGCTTGGCAAACAAGTGGTAGTTTTTCATTTGGGCAACGTTTTGATTTTGACACAAAAGCTTCATCACGCCAAGTGAGCAGGTAATCTGGTTGGCCAGGTTTTAAGGCGGACGGAGACCTCTTCACATTAGCACACTAGACAAGTGTTGAGTGTCAATTAATGGCTCTTGTCGGTTAGTGTGGTTGCCAAAATCTTGCGTTGATGGGTTGGGAGTGTTTTAAATTAGTTCCGATCCAGCTGGACTCCATAACCTTCCACTTCAAGATGCTTCGATCGATGGTTCACCGGGGGTACTACTGGTAGATTTCTCTTGTCTTGGACAATTTAGTTGGGTGGAGGGAAGGTGGGTGATTTTAAGTGCGATTCAGATGCTGATTACTTCTTCTGATAATCACACACCAACACGTGTCAGCTCGACTAATCCAAAATCGTTCTCCACATCCTTGCCAGTTCCGCACTTTTTATTCTACCAACAGTGGGATGATTGGTGACTTCTGCTGCCTCAGTCATTAGTCTCTGCTGCGTGGACGGTAGTCCTCACCTTAAAACCTCAACATTTTCTAAGTCTATTTTGTGTCTCGTGTCCAGCGCGTGTTGCGCAATTGCCGAGTCTTTCATTAATGTTTTATATTCATCTGCGTTCCTCAGCGGCCTGATTATTTTCCCCCTATGCTCTCCGATTCTGGTGTGAAGTTCTCTGGCCGTCTGTCCCATATGGACTGTAGCGCAGTCGGTACACTTAATTTTTCTGGACACAGTCCTGGTTCTGTTCGCCGGGAGGCAACCTTTCAAATGAACCAATGCAGAGCGCAGTGTTTTCCTATTCAAAAGCTACTCTTACATTAGCCATGTTTAAAGACCTTTGAATGAGCTCCAATGTCCCCGGCTTATATGGAATAACAGTAGTCCCAATCAATTCCCTGTTGGGTTTTGCTACCGGTAAGAATACCCTTCGTAATTGACGCCTTATCAAATTAGCTGGTTATCCACTACCATGAAGTTTGATCTTTACTTCAATTCGGACAGCTGTCCGATCAACTAATGGGCACAAAACCGTTCAACGCTTAAACAGGGACGAGGCAACACTAGCGAATATCGACTTCGCATGGGTAGATGAGTAGTTCAAAACCGCCCCATTGTCAGTTGGCTTCGCGTATACAGTGGTCTTTAGGTTCCCCCGACCTTATGTGTCATGCAGCCTAAAAATGCCAGTGTACCCGGAGTTGATTCCCTCTCTCTACTAAATTCGATGTGTGGACTCAATTTATTCAGATAGTTGTAAAACTCACTGACCTTGTCTCGTTTCATCACGACGAGTGTCGTGCACATAAAACCATAATATCTTGAGTGGGTATGGTAATCCGGCTAAAGCTTTCTGCTCAAAATATTTCTTGCCAAAGTCGTGGATACTGGAGATCCCATTGTTAGACTTTAGTTGTAAAATCACTGACCTTGTCTCGTTTCATCACGACGAGTGTCGTGCACATAAAACCATAATATCTTGAGTGGGTATGGTAATCCGGCTAAAGCTTTCTGCTCAAAATATTTCTTGCCAAAGTCGTGGATACTGGAGATCCCATTGTTAGACTTTGTTCTTGAGTATTAACCAATGAGTCAAAAACAAAGTGGGTGAAATTTACCCATGTTTTTATCACCTCCACTATTTTATCTACCGTAAGCTATGTCTTTTCTGAAAGGCTGATGTCTGCTAGTAGAAGTCGTTTAGCAAATTCCAAGGGGTCCCCTTTTGGCACAATTGTGTATAACGAATTGACCTCGAAACTTACGAGGATGTCATCGGGTTCCAGGGTGACACCCTCTACTTTGTTGGCAGTCATATGAATCCTGAATGTAAGTGGGAAAATAAGTAAACAATGTAAGTCTTCGAAGGGTTCAGGCGATTATCCACATTTCCGTTAATGAATTGGCGTCACACCTTCTTCGGAGGTCGTCCGCTATAAAACCTCACCCTCCTCAAACCGGTCGATAGGATTCGCTGGAACAGGATTCAATAACAAAAGGTCTCCCCATCTGTCGGCCTTCGCGACGCACCAACACTCTTTGTCAATCCCTAGTCTCTATAATCGGTGTTTGGGAGATCTCTGAATTTCATCGCAGCCGTTTTTTCGGCATAGTTTCTGTCAGAGAAGTTGGGCCGTGATGAGATCTAGTATTCATTGGGATATGAAAGTGACCCTGGGAGGACGGTTTCAAAAGTTGTGATCGTGGCTTGCTTCACCGTTCTCCGATCATCATCCAAATCACCATTGTGCCGTCGACTTCTGGGAGCTTTTCAGCAAACTTACTTCGATATCGTTGAGCTACCGAGACAACTCAATGGTGGTGAACTGAATCCCTTTGCACTAAATGACGTGTTTTTGCATGAAGTGACCAGTCCTTTGCTATACACTGCACCCACAAAGTGTGAGGCCATGCTCCTGGACATGCAGTCACTGAAAACGCCACTTACAACCAAGGAAAGGGGTGCTTACGTGTCTTGGAAGTTGTATTAGTTCTAATTGTAGTTTGAAAGATGTGGTTAATGCACAAATCTGTAAGGCTGTTTGTCGATTTGAGACCCCTGCGGCGTCACAGAGGTATACCCCTGAATCTCAACGGACGGGTGTGTCAGGTTACAGTGCGGGCCGTTTTGTTTTATGGCTCTGAGACTTGGTCTGTTTGAGCAGCGGAACTGAGAAGTCGTCAGGTGTTCGACAACCGCTCTCTCACGACCATGGCTAGTATAGGTAGATGTTGGTGACTCCGTAACGAGACGATTAGAAAACGAGCCTTCGGGTGCGCAACGGGAACCCCCATTGAAGAATGTGTCCAGCACCAGAACATGCGTTGGTTAGGTCATGTATGTCGTGATTTTTGTGTGCTTATTCTTATACTTACCATATATACTCGTAATGAACTTTTGTATGTATAATTCAGCTCATGTACACTTGTTCTTAGACAAGTAAAACGTTGCTTATCCTCGAAAACCTGGACTCTGTTCTAACTCGTTCTCGGACTCTTTCTAAACGTCTCAATGTATTGCCAAACCAAAGTCTGCTTAAGAGTGTGCTGCTTCCAGTTCACAATTTAGAGTGGCAGAAGCAGAGAGGTGGCCAACCCTTCAGCTGGCAGAAAGATTTGAAAGAGATTACGAAAATTTTTGGTGTCGTTGGTGCTACTCACCCTCTATGATGGAGATCACTCGATCCCCATTGCGTCTGGTGGGCGACGCCTCAAGATATGGCTGCTAATCGCTAGCAATGGCGCTCGTGTGAGTTGCTATCCACATTGCCTGAATAAGTATCTGGAGGTGTACACATATCAGAATGATTGTAATAAGCTAGCATCAAGTCCCTTCCCTATCCTATTCTACCCTTTTCTACACAATAAGGCTTTCAGATAAACTGTGGTTGTACAGCAGCAGATCATCAGTGCTGTTTAGACTATGAACTGCCGTGTTCCGAGCGGAAGCGAATAGATACATGTGCATGCACAACTCCAAGCTATCGCCTTAAATTCGTAGCTCCCCTCCCAATCCCTCCTCTCAAAGGTTCACTGACAACTCTGTATCTACGCATCAATAATATCCGCGGCCACCTCCAACGCGCAGCTACCTACCCAAACTCCCCAAATCAGCGGTGAACGAATTTATGGCAGCTATGACAAGCACGCGGTTCTTACAGTCGATTATGATGACTCCAAAATTAGCGGCAATCTTGTGTCGAAACTCTCCGTCGATAGCTAACTGTTAAATAGCTCCGCTGAATTCATGGCTGGTTTGTAGTTGGTGGACTCTAGGTCATACGGTGTGAGCGCATTTGTTGGCTGGCCAACCCGAACATTTATATCACCCACCAGAGACACCCGTACTTCTTGCAGACTGAAGCAACCGTGACCAATCTCTGTTGAACCGGTCTTTTTCAGCCTTAGAGCTGCAGTCTGTCGGAGCTTATGCTGACTGACATATATCGTTGGCCATGCCAAGATGAACTGATATTGAGTAAACTAGTCAATCTGACCGCGCAAGCGCGATTATTGACTGGAATCCAGTACAGCAGAGCGTATTCGACCCTGAGGTTAGGCAAAACTCCCACAATGTAGATACCACGAGCCATGGTATCAGGATCGTCAAACACCCGAAGAGTAAAGCGTCACGAATCTGGGTGAATGCCGAGCGGTTTGAGATGAGTGGCCCAAATAGAGTCAGGTATGCATGTTTCGAAGACATAAAATACACTGATCAAGAGAAAGAACGACGCCTGAGCGGTAGCAACCTGTTGCCCAATTTGACAGATTGCGCACGTTGAAAGCCGCGATGTTTGTCGGGTTATACCGATATACGTACTAAACTTAATTCCCACAAGATCCTTTGAATTTGATAAGATTTTGTTGATTTATTTTACAGGGCAGAAGCTTAAATATGGAGCAACGGTCAGGGAGGTGATGACTACGTAAATCAGAAGGACGTGGAGAAAAGACCTGTCGTGGTGTGACGTGGACGAGGAGCTACAAGGACTAGCGACACTTCTTGACCGCTTGGGCCGAGGAAGGACGTTTGGTGGAAGTACCCCAGGTTGAAGCTTTGATTCAAGTCTCACCCACAATGTAGTGGGATAGCGTAGGGGACACTTCTCTTGGCCTCTGGCAAAAAAGTCTGAGCGACAAGGAAGCGGTTGTTACAGTTTTCATCCGGCGCCCTTTACGGAGCCAGTGACTTAAGGGTCTTACCCGCTTGACTGGTATGGCCCGAGGGCGCAGGGAGTAAGGTACTCCTGTTTTAAACGTATATCGACCGTATTGAATAGTGCGCCAGTGGTCACGGTGAACCGTTGTGCGATCGGAGTACGTAATTTTAGGGCCGCTCTTTTCTATCCCTGCTGACACAACACTTAAGGAACGAAAACAACTGTCGATGGATGAAATAGTTGAGGGCATTAGAGTGTGTTTGAATGTCAATCAGTTTGTTTTCGACGCACCTGCTTATTCACAGAAACAAGGCCTTGCAATGTGATCTCCACTATCCCCAGTTTTAGCCAATATTTATAGGGACGACTTCAAACAAACGGCTTTGGCCGGATATCATTGTCCACCGAAAGTTTCTCAGAGTTATGTTGATGAAACCTCTGTTGTAATCAAACGTGACAACGTGAACAACTTCCACGACTATCTTAATAGTTCGAATTCTGACAAGAATTTAGCGTGGAGTCCACCCCGGCCACATTACCCTTCCTGGATTGTATAACACATAAGAGTGGTAGAAAATTAAAAACCACTAACTATCAGAAACTAACAGATACAGGAACCGTCCTAAATTACTCATCAGCACACGCAAAGTCCGTGTACGCCAGTATTGTCTCATCAATGGTTAGCCGAGTCAGAACGCTGTGCACAGAGGAGATCGACCGAACAGCAGTCCAAATAGAGATTGCCAACAGACTCCAAGAAATAGGGCACCCAGCGAGTTTGATTAGGCGGTAATCAAGGAAGATATTGGCTCCGGTATTTAGACTCAATAAGGATTGGATTGGCTAAGCAGTCATTTCATATAAAGTAGGAGCATCGTAGGGTATTCGAAGACTGCTGAACTTAGCCAGCATTCGAGTGGAAAAACGCCACGATCAGTTTTGGTGTAATTGGAAAACCTCCCCTCGGTCGGAAGGACTGTGTATAAAATTGATTGCAACGGTTGCACTAAGGTTTATATAAGACAAGCTGCCGGTGAATTGCACACCAGAATTAGTGAGCATAAAAGCAAGATAGATAAATCACCGAGGAATGGGCAGAATACCAAACACTGGTCAAAGATTCAGCGACGGCAATACGGGAGAATGTGGAAGTTACAAGGTGGGGACTGCGATTCACACCACAGCAGCTGATGGCCGAGGTTGCGGAAATTACCAGGAATCATACCGTGAATAGAGTCGAGGATATGGACCTGGCGAGCGCGTGGAAGGCAGTCTTAGATAAGCCGAGTTGACACGTGACTGTGTGATGGTCAGTGCACGTAGAATCATTGGCGAAATGGGGGGCGGAAATCCCAACCTCACAAAAGTTCACAGAATCCCTCTTCCTTACACAATCATCGTAGCACTAGCTTTCCACAAAGGCGGACGAGAAGTGCAAATGACTTTCAGGAGGGGTCATCACGTGAACCAAACTGGAAGAACTAGACCCTAACCTGGACTCAAATCCATTTAGGTTCCCCCATCTGCTTAACACTTGGTGACCCACCCTAACGCACAAAACCCATTGGCCGACACCTAACACAAACTTAGCTTAACTTATTTGATTGGCTCTCCTTTCGTCTTAAATCTCGAACAAGCTCGTAACCTATTCACTTGGCCATTTTGTCAAAAGCGAAATGCCGCCCAGCAACGCCGCAGGCTATTGACACGCCGAAATTGAGTTCGCCGAAACTATAGGGTTTTCGAAGTTGCCATTTTTATGTGAAGTTAGTCTAATCAATTTGCATCTTCCCGTGACATGTTGCACGTAGCATTTTGTTTAAGTGAGCAAAATGTCAAG
>NW_008752201.1:1571-19846 GCF_000715545.1 Opisthorchis viverrini | reverse complement strand
GCAGGGTTTTGTGGTTTTTTATTACTGTGAGACAAATAAAGAAGCTTTGATGTCTATTAAACGTCTCAAGCTCGCGAGGCTTAAAAGCCGAAAATTAGTGCAGAAGTTCTGCACTAATTCCGCACAA
The DNA here is from genome assembly GCF_000715545.1 of Opisthorchis viverrini. Lineage (NCBI taxonomy): Eukaryota > Metazoa > Platyhelminthes > Trematoda > Opisthorchiida > Opisthorchiidae > Opisthorchis > Opisthorchis viverrini. The sequence continues at coordinate 19,719 of NW_008752201.1, read as the reverse complement.
GTTCTGCACCCAGGAGCGGACGCGTGCTAACTGGGACGGTAGCCTCCTCGACTACCTGCTGTAGCTGCTTAATCCGTGTCTATGTGCGACGCTAATTAGGGTTCCCCACGTATGCGCGGCAGCCCAGTCCAGTCAGCAACGACGGTCCCTCGTACTCGTATCTCTACTAGTTTTCACTCATCTCGAATACTTGTTGTAACTGATAGGCTCGCGTTTATGTGCAACGTTGATAATGAGACTGCACCTATGCAGAGTAGCATAATCCGATGGTCGATGACGGTCTTGTATACCGTTAACTATACGCGATCCCGCTTGTCTTCGCTAGCTACAGTAAACATCAGTACAATTTATATGCCGACCGGTAAAAATAAGGCCTCAGCTATGCATGATAGCCACATCTGACAGCCTGTTATACACACAACTGTACTCGAGGTCATCTAACTTGGCTATTGATCGTACCTGTTGAGTCAGTGTCCTTGTACATACATACCTAATCTAATGGCGACCGATTAACCAAATACTCAAAACTGTACGCGATATCGTCTACCTTGACTACTTATTGAAACTGGTAGGCCAGTGCCTATATGCGACGCTGTTTAGTAGGCCTGGGCTATGCGTGACGTCTTAACGACCAACGGCTGCCCGTCATACTCGTAACCGCACTTGATATCGCCTACCCTGGCTGCTTAACGTAATTGCAGCAACTGAGTCTATGTGCAACGCTTAGTATAAAGCTGAGGGTCTCTCATACTATACGCGATGCCGCTTATCTTCGCTACCTACTGTAAACATCACTCCAATATGTATGCCGACCAGTATAAACAGGGACTCAGCTATGAGTGATAGCATAATCTGACAGCCTGTTATACTCACAACTGTACTCGAAGTCACCTAACTTGGCTATTCATCGTCATACTCATACTTACTCGATGCCGTTTATGTTTGCTACCTTCAGTAAACATCGCAACTGTATTTGACGTAACCTACGTGACTACCTATAGTAACTGCCAGGCCCGCACACATGCTCGTAGCTAACCATAATGCCCCGACAACACATAATAGACTAACCCAACGATCAACGGTGGTCATCGCCTGTCAAAATGCAATCACCACCCATTTTGATAGCGCGCTCCCAAATCCTACTCTTGATTGTACCCCCTCAACCACTCCCTCCATTACCCGAAACAATGAGCTGTCGTTCACCTCGGCTACTTAGCGTAACTGCTATTCGCGACGCAGATAATGGGGCCTCACCTATGCACGGCAACGTAATACAATCGCCAACGACGGCGCTCCATACTCATAACTCCACGCGTTGATGATGCGCCCGCCATGAATTTACGAAAACACCATTCGCGAATTGCATTTTATTCATTGGCATCACTGATACAAGCTTAATTGGTAGTCGCTCCCTTTTTCATGTTCTTAAGATCCACTTCACGGGACAAGGATTCTGAAACGGAAAATGGGCAAGCAATTAACCTTCTGGAACAGCACTTAAGCATCTGGATGTAATGGAATTTTATTTGTTTGCTTACCTAGTGGTTCATAATTCCCATTACCGTGATGAGGGATAAATGTATAGTCGTTGCGGATTGCCATGGGTTCATTGAATCGGCATTTGGGGCCTTCGAGTTACAATCACACGAATTCCTCGTCATCACGGGATTCGAAAGCGAGGTCTGCAAAGCGTATGCTAAAAAATTAGGCCTCAAATTACCGGTCTCCATCAACTCCGAAATTGGACAAAACAGTTTGATTGCGACTGTCTTACGGGGCACACTCGGCTTGTCCTCCATGGACCGATCAAGATCAACATCAAAGCAAGCTCTTTTAGCTGAACGGTAGGTAGACTGATCGGCAACTAATGGGAATAGCTTAATTTATACATGTGCACTCACTTGGTGGACGCGCCTGAAGATTTTCTCCACACAGCGGGCAGGGCTCATTGCCGCAGCAATAACGGTGATATGGAAGTCGATCACGTTGACACCACCAATCAGCAGGGTCAGTTGGCTGGCCACAGAGACCACAGGGAACAGCGTCGTTTGACGTCGAACGCCACCGTGGTTGTTTGCGGTTGCCATCTAACACCAGAGGCTGGTTGTCCTGTGCACTAATTGCATTTTGACGCAACATCAGCTGGCTTTGGACAATCAGACGCTTCATGCACCCAGCAGCCTTACGCGGATCCAGCAGCTTCAGTTTGCCAACCAACCGATCAAGCTGCTTGTGCAAATGCTCTATTGGTGATGGATCTGGCTTTGGAACCAGAGATAAAGGTACTCCTTCCTCCGGTAAGTTATATTCAGCAAGCCACCTTTGATGGATTGGAAATTGACCTAGACACTGCATGTTCGATCAATCAACTTACCGCATGGGAACGAGTGGCCTCTGAATACTGAAAATAGGTGTACACAAGGCAGCCACATTGATTGGTAAAATATGCACGTGCAGGTTCCGGCCGAGGTGTTTACTGTCTGAGAACATTTGGGGGTTTGTACCACAAACTGACTGTTACTAACAACGGGCTTCTCACCTTGAAGCGATCTGTCTGCTTGTATAGCAGATTTGGCGTGCATATTCCAATGTGCCTGAGAACCTGATTAGCGGCGTATGTCGTCATCCGGGAAACCACACGTAGAACGTAGATGTCTCCCTCCCGAATTTCTCGACGGTCACAACAATAAGTGGTGTGCATTTCATATTCCCGCATTAGCCATTCGCTGTGATGAGCGACCTTCAGAACGGCATGCTCTAGGCTATCTGAGTGATGCACGCGCCTCTTCAAACGCCCGTTGGCGTTCTCCAGGCGGTTGTTGGTCACATTCCCAAAATGTACCAACCCACGTTGTGCATGAATGGCCCACTTTCGAGTGATGTGGAGCCAGTGGGCAGTCAAATAAGAGACAAAACTGGGATCTGTTCGCCTCAAGATTTGCAAATCGTGGCGAAATCTACGGGATTAGTGTTTGGTGCACAGTCACTTACTCAGCTGCATTATCAAAGCGAGCCATGCGGTGGAATATGTGTCGACTGTGGTTGGAAATTGTCTGCAAAAGTTACACCAAAGCTATGAAACATACGTGCTTCCGGATGGCTTGCCGTGCGTGAAAATAGCACAGCATTACGTCGCAGCCAAATACAGCTTTGGCAGCCCGCATCTGTGAAGTCATTTTGTCCATGACGAACGTTTTGACTGCATATTGTCCACCCATCATATCCTTGAACAAGCTGAACAGCTTGCGCAATGGCGCAAAATGCTCGCTTTCGACAAAGGCATACATTACGGGTCGACCGATCCCCATGCCATCTGTCACAAGGAATGTATAAAGCTTGTAACTTAACAGCGAACGTCAGTGGCTCGAAATTTATTTACCCAAGACGGTTAGTACCGTGTGTAGCATCAACGTTTACAACGTCCGGGAAACGTCTAAAGAGTGCTATCTGCTGCGTTCGAGAAAAGCACAGGTGACTATATCTGCCACCCTCCGATTCCACCAGCAGCACGCGACCGCACTCTCGAAACTTGGCTATGATGGACGACATGTCATCTAAGAAACCAACTAAAAGGTAACCAACGACCAACTTAACAAGGGGGGTCGACACTTGACGCGATAGTTACGCACATCCTTGATAGTGAGTACCTTTCCAAAGTGGTCGGCGACGTACTGCCGAATCTCCGATGACGGAGCACCGTATTTCAAAAGGGTAGAACACTCCTTTAATTCATCATTTGTCAGTCGCCGGTTGATGGGGAGCCTGTCAAAAATAAACTTGCTGCGTGGATGGTTGTGCTCCAGGTAGTAGGAAGTAACCCTCAAGCAGTCATGGTACCGGCGAACGTGGAACCTTGCCGGACAATCAGTACGACGTGTGCTACAACGTATACACAGTCAACCATTAACTTACTAGGTGCGACGAATTCCACGGCTTCTGCTTCGTCTGCAGGGATGTCTGCTGCAACGGTAGGAGGCTTTTTCATACAAAAGTAGCGAATTGCTGCTCTTTTTGGAGTCTATACGGACGAAAACAACGAAATGTTTCGTCTGGTACTCTTTCAAAGCGACTTGAAATGCATTGAACGAGAAAAACCTTTGACCAGCTAAATTCTCCACAAAATCATCCTCCGCATTCACGTGCTCAGCCATAGCAGCCATTTAAAATATGAACATCCCGGGTCTTGAATATCGTGTGGATTGAGTAGATTTAAACATCTTTTAACAAAACGGTGGCCGTTTTGGAAGATCTCCTACCCCCGAAAAATTGCTATCAAATTTTGAAACTTTATGTTAAAGTTTTCCTCGTTCGAACCACGGTTCCAGAGAAATTTTCGGCGTGCGTCTAGCCCACGGCCCCAGCAACGCAGTGTTACCAAACCATTTCAAAATCGACGGCTACTTAGTCAGTTCCAAGTGACTGAACATGCCATTGTTCTCATTCTCTGTTGCTGTTGCTGATGATGCAGCACGTAGGATGACAGGCTGAGCGTGTTTGGATACTCGGTCTGTGATGTGCACCTGGACTGTCATTCGGGATCCAAGTATGTTCGTTGAGCTGAATGACGCATCGCTGCCCACTGGCTTCCGGCTGCGGATCTTTGTGGATTCGGTTGTGCGGAAGCCGAAATCATCCCAAGTAACCGAGTGGAAGGGTCCTTGTTTGACTTGACATCCCACTGGGCGGTTAGTCCGACAGTTTACCCGGGGGCAGGATGGCTCATTGGTCAGAGCGCGAATTTACTGACTGGAAGGTCCGTGGTTGAAACCCGACCTCTGTCTCTCGACTCTCACTATCTAGGCTTGGGCAACCTAACGGTATCCCAGCCCTTGTGCTCCCTTTGGGTGGCACGGCAACTAGACCCCGAAGCGGTGTTATAGCTGAGCCATTTTTTCACCTAGAGGAAGCTCACCGTCCGCTATCTCCGGAGAGATAACAGCTTAGCAGTATCAGTCTGAGCTAGCTTACCCATTTCTGACAATAAACCACCATTGTAATGGTAGCCAGTGCGAGCGCGAAGCATGGCGAAATGTGACAGGAGCTTTGTTAGCGGTGTCTGACTGGTGCTAGTAAATCCGTTCCGACAGAAATCGCGTGCGCCGGTGCACGCAAACCAGATAGTGGACAGCATGAGAGACCGAGAGCCTTGGTGGACATCGAAAGCTCAGGAGATAGAGGTTCTTACAACTGGAAACAGCCGTTCCCCCCCCCCACCGCATATTAAAACGATCAAGTGGCCAGAAGGAAGCAGAGGTCAGTGAAACGACTGGCGAATAAGACGGCTCATTAATTCACTTATAAAACCACCGGCTGGAAAGATGTGTCGAGGGGCATATCAGCCGGCCTTCCACAACACATCCCGTGGAAAAAGTGCGTGAGGGTGGATGGAACCTAAACCTCAGTGTCGCGTACGATATAGGTCTGCTGAAGCGTGAAAGGGCACAGGGGCAAGACGCTCTGTATCAATCTCGAGAGGTTCTTACAACTGGAAACTGCTGTTCCCCCCCCCCACCGCATATTAAAACGATCAAGTGGCCAGAAGGAAGCAGAGGTCAGTGAAACGATTGGCGAATAAGACGGCTCATTAATTCACTTATAAAACCACCGGCTGGAAAGATGTGTCGAGGGGCATATCAGCCGGCCTTCCACAACACATCCCGTGGAAAAAGTGCGTGAGGGTGGATGGAACCTAAACCTCAGTGTCGCGTACGATATAGGTCTGCTGAAGCGTGAAAGGGCACAGGGGCAAGACGCTCTGTATCAATCTCGCTTCAAACAAGAGGTGAACTTCTTTTACACACCTGACAAATATTATTGGCGCTGAATGGGCGGAAAGAAGAGCAAGTCGTTGGTTATTCCCATCTTCGGGGAGCGTAAGCGGACGCTAAGCGAAAGCCATCTGTGGCAGCTATAACCACTGTACAAGTACATGGCTATTGGGGCTGATTATTACTTCAGCGTGTTGCCTGCAAAGGATACAAGTTCTATCCATTCCTATTCGATTTAGCACATGAAAAGATTCGAGACACTGTTACCCAGTAAACACAGTGCCACCGCTGGCTAACGGTGGCCAAAGGTGGCTAGCTTTGCCACTGATTTGTTTGTGAATACAAGCCAAACAAAGCATTTGTTGCATAAAAGCCTTCTAAAAACGAATCTAACAGGATACTCTGGATACTGGAGCTCTATTTACAAAGTAATTTTTGCAACCGATTTGCTTGAATGCGCCACCGATTAAATATATCATGAAATTTTTGAGTTTCCACCTTTGGCCGCTTTTAGCCACCTGTGGCGCCATCGGTGTCAATTGTAACATGCCACCCCTACTTGCCACCTCTTGCCACCGGTGGTGGCGCTGTGACGTGTTTACTCGGTATGTCTTCAAAACTCTGTCGTTAAGATGGCTTCTGATAAAAGCCTTGTCGGTCCTTCACGTCTTCGAAGAGTACTTGAATGCACACGTGTCTTTAGATGAGTTGACCGAAATCTCCTGACATGCGCTTTGCACCCAAGGCAAAATAGGTCTATTTTTCTAGAAATGCTTCAGAAATGCAGTCACCGAAAACGCTCTCTCGTCATCACGTACGTCTCGCACTGCTTGGTCTATTTCCCCTGGAATATCGTCGCCTCCGAGGAGGCCTAATACTTACCTCTGCACTGCTTGAGCAAGATTTGGCCAACGGGTTTTTCGCCGTTGACCCAACTACCACACGGCGGGGACATGGTGAGTTAACTCACCATGCTTGAGAAATTTCTCAAGCTGAGTGCGCACCGTTATTAGGTAATTGTTTTTTTACATTTCAACTAGCTGGTGCGTAGAGTAACATTTTTGACGGTTGCTAACACTATATCTAGTACCAAATCAGATCGGAATCTAGTGATTTTAGACACCTTTTTAATTGAGTCCTCGAGTTAGCGAGATAACAGCCCCGGGCTGAGAACTTCAAGAGCAGTGCTACGCCCCTTTTCCCTCGTGCCTTTCAGGTGAAAAGAAGACGCTGGACGACACGAAACAATCCGATCTGGGAAGGTGTGACGAAAACCTCGATCCTGTGTATCATTCCGGAAATCCGTGACAGCAACACTAGAGGGGGGCAGTGATTCGACGCCGTGCCAACATCTGAATAAAGCCTTGTAGAACCTATGGCTAACCTACTACAAACATCCAAGATACATAAAACAACGACACTCGGACGATCTGGATTGAAAGCCACTGACACACCTCAGTCGCTATACGGTCCGATGGCTTCAGCCAGTTGCGCGGGGAGGTTCCGTGAATTCCAACCTACGGGACGAACAACCCCAACAACGCCCAAGCTCTTCGTTGCATTCTGTCATGTCATTTTTTCCACTTTTAGGTTTCCATCAATCCGAGTTACCGTCGGGAAATAGAGCTCGTCCCGACAGGCGGTACATCGGTCTAGCACGACGCTCAGTATTCGCANATGAAATGGATCTTCCAAAACTAGGATGTGCCCCCAATGGATTAAATGTGATGAACAATACTGATACGCTTTTTGCTCTATTCATTAATCTCTATTTTTACTATTCCATATGCTCTACATATACGCTAATCCGTATACATACGTACTACATGTTACGCTGATCTGAACCCTGGATTTCTAGCTCGTTTGGTGATACCGATATACGAGCGAAACTCAATTCTCACAGGTGAGCTGGACAATTGAGTTCAGGGTACCAGGCCAGACTTTTGAGCCCCATTTAGGCATCCTCGTGTCACGGCGGTGCTAGGAAATTATTTCGCCGCACATTTCCGTCAGGTGTAACCGTTCAGTATTCGCACAATGGAATTGGTTTCTCGAAACCCAGAGCATTTTAGGCTTGACATTTCACATTGCGGAATGTCTATGCATAATGTGCATGTTAATGCATTATTGCGGATTATCCACTGTGGTGATTTGTTTAAGTGAACGAATCATCAAGGTCAACGGATACCTCTGCAGCACGTTGCCTGATGTTGTCAGAAAACACGAATTGTGGGACACGTTGGCTTTGGGATAGTTTTACCGCTGAAATAATTCCATGAACATTTCAGAACCTACATGGCTTTCGGGGATGCAAAATGTGCCTAAGTGCAGTCCTGCAAACAACTTTCAGCTGATGATTGCACTTGCCAGTTAAAATTCCATAGTCCACACTGATTATTTGCAAATCGTCGTGCACGTTTGTCGGCAAAAAGCAGAGTTTTCTATTATAGATTGCCAATTATGCTAGGAAGACCTCGGTGTTGATCGATGTGCCACACGGAGCCTACGTCGGTCATAGCGGACAGCTGAACGAACCCAACTGACGCACACAACTAACATGCTGCTATAGATACACGATGCCCAATCAGCTAACCACATAGAACCTAGGTCGATCATAGCAGACACCTGCTACATTTGTAGTACATTGTGGCGTTTTGTACTTTTGTTTGCTTCCATTATAACACTACGTATTTCGCCATTTGCATAATCGACTTTTTTGTTTGAATACGAAAAACTACAAAAAACGCACGCTTTTACAATTTCACAGGATACAAGCAGGGTCAAGTGCTTCGACTCTTCTGATTTCGATCGCGCTTGCAGGGATCATTCGCGAGTCTCATGTACTAACTTTGGTGTCAAGACGGTTCAGACCTCCTTCGGCATCTATTATATGTGGGAACTATTCAGAAGACCCTTGGACAACCATAATTGGATTATCGTTTATTCGCTGATCGGGGCCAAAGACGAAATATTCTAAAGAGAACAATTGTTAGTGAGTCTGTCCCATCTGACCTCTTTATTACTGTATACCCAAACTAGCGTTATTATTTTTACTTCTTTGCCACACACTCCTGGTAAACTAACTCATTGGGTAGACAGACCACTACAACACCCATTCGTGACGCAAAACAGCGTTGGTGCTTCGGTTAGTGGATGAACGCACAAACACCACGTAGTTACCTTTGTGTATTAATTTAAGGCCTTCTCAGATGCCGTGAGGGATGGAAAGGAGACTGCCCAAAATTTCTCAACAAAAGCTTGTGTAGCTATTCCCGAAGCACGGAGCCCTTAGCCGCACAATGATTTTGGCTGTATACCTTTGCAAGTGGAATGAAACTTTTTACCCCAAACTATTGCGTTTTGTCGCGTATGTGCTCAAACCTAAAACCATCCCAATCTTCGTTCACATTTATGCAGCTCACCAAATTTTGTTTTCCACTGAAGCAATCATACCTCTGGCGGAAAATGTCTCCTGGGATACTGTCCCAGCAGATGCCCCGGGGATGCCTAGCTGGGGCTCACAAAACTGGGCACGTATTCTGCCCGATTGCCTGTCTCTTCTTATCCAAAAGGACTCGTCGTTGTGCGAATACCGAGCTCCCTTAATCACGCCGCTGGCTATTTGCACACTTCAATTATTTTAGCCGGAACTATGGGGTTTTCGAAGTTGTGACTTTAATGGGGAGTTAGTCCAATCCATTTGCAGTTTTCGGTGATATTCCGTCCATAGCATTTTGTTTATGTGAGCGGAAATTCAAGGTCACGTACCACCGATATTTCGCATTTTCCTTTGGGTTCACGCGACATAAAACGCGAAATCGCACTTTAGCGTATTTCGGCGCTCTTCGGTGTTCTTTAAGAATAAAAACATCTAAAGAATATATGTGTAAATTGCACCGGTTTTTGACGTTTGCTTGCTTCACACTCCTCAGATTTAGCAAATGCGATTATAATCGCAAAGTATGTTTTGTTCGGCGAACATGGTAACAACACATTTTTCCGTGGATCCCAACTTCCATTGAGTACAACGTTGTAAGATAACAGCATGAACTATGCAGTAGCGATGCGAGGGCCATCTCTGTGGATGATCCCCTTTGCCAGATATGCATAACTAGACTGTAGATGGTATAGCAGCGCAAGATATCTGCAGGCAACATTCCCGTTATGAATATGACGCTCTGTAGGTGGTGACCGCCATAAAGCGGTCGCCATGATAACGGTATCCGCTGTCACTCACCTCAATTATTTATCGTAACTCCTGGACCCGTGGCTATGTGCGACGCTGTTTATGGGGCCTCACCTATGCACAGCAGCCTAATTCAATGACCAACGACGTCCCCTTATACTCATATCTCTGCGCATTGTCACTTATCTCGGACACTTATTGTAACCGATAGGCCATCGTCTATATGCGACGCTGAATATGGGACCCTTCCTATGCACAATAGCATAATCTAGTGGCCAATGATGGTCTTCCCTACTTATAATTATACCTGATACCGCCCATTTATGCTACATATATTACACACCATACCAGTCTCCATGCGGGCCGGTAAAAATGAGTTCTCATCTTTGCGTGATATCGCCTGAACTGATGGCCTGTCGTACTCATTGCTGTGCTCGATGTCACCTTATCTGACCAGTTATCGTGCCTGCTAGTTCCGTGTCCATGTGCAGCGTTGATTAACCGGTACCTTAATCCAACCTAATCTGTCGTACTCGTAACTGTACGCGTTGTCACTTATCTTCGCTGATTATGAAAAACACCGAGCCAGTATTCATGCGAATCGATGAATACGAAGCCCAAATTACTAGGCCCTGGGTATGCACACATACCTAATCTAATGGCGAACGACGGACATCACGCTCACAACTGTACACGATATCAACTACCTTGACTACTTTTTGAAGCTGCTAGGCCAGTGCCTATTTGCGACGCTGCTTATTAGGCCACAGCTATGCGCAGTGTCCTAATTTAACTGCCAATGATTGCCCGTCAGACCCACAAATATCAGGCCACCATCCATGCGGGCCGATAAAAACGGGGCTCCAACTTTACGTGATATCTTAATCTAACGACCAAGGATGGACCACCATACTCGTAACTCTGGTCGATATCGCCTACCTGGGCTACTCATCGGTCTGTGCGACGCTGAGTATGTGGCTTCAACTATGCCCGGTACCGCATTTCAATGGCCAACTTAGGCCCGTCATACTCACAACTATACAGGATGCCACTTGCCAAGGCTATTTATAGTAACTGCCGGGCCCATAAACCTGCTCCTAGCTGACTATAATATCCTAACTATACACAATGGACTAATCCAACGACCAACGGCGGTCCTTTATATCCATACGTCGTCCACCTGCCGACATCCCCATGTCTGAAAAATACCCAACATTTTAAACGAATCCTGATTCTATTTGTTAGTTGTATCGGTACAACCATGTGTGGTCAATCCACTTCTCGGTTTTTTCAATCGACGGGGCTTCTGAAAAATGCATAATCCATAAGGACTCGTACACACTATCCACGATATCATAAGAAACAAATAATGAAAGTTGCGGTGGCTAACTCACCAATTGCTTACCAAATCCCTTTGTCCAAAATTACCGATCGGAATCCGCGATGAAACTGAAGACTTGCCGTTACGAGGGTAAGCTCACTACTAGCTGAGCTAGTCCAGTTAGTGGCACCGAGGAAGCCTTGTGTACATCGATGTTTCGATAGAGCCATTCGGCAACCATATGCATTATTGATCGCGGTGAAGGTAAAGCTAAAGAGGGGCGTTCACTTGTCAGTCGTAAGTCTAAGTGGTATAGACTTGAGCTCTCAGATCCAAGGGCTACATGTGTCCCCAAACGTCCACCCATGGGTGCAGCCTTAGTGAAGATCTAGTGAGTGGGGTGGTGATTGATCTCAAATCCGCTCGTTTAAAGCAATACACCCCAACTTCGCTCGATTTCTGTTCTCCGGTACCGAATCAAGATATTTTAATAAAATCGAAAGCTCGGACTTTTTAACCGAAACTCGTAACCGTCAAGTACTCAACCACGGTAGCAATCTAACCAACGAGAGGCACCTTTCTGGGCTACATCCAACCCACCGTTCACGTCGGAGTATTGCAATCCAATTTCACTTCTGAAATAATGTCGAACATATCCGAATAATTGAACCTGTAAGATAGCCTAACCTGATGAGATCCAACTATCCCAAGTAATGATGATAATCCGGTTGGAGACTGCAAGGATACATTCTTCAGTGGAAATCCCCGGTGCCCAGCCGAAAAACCGCTATGTAACTGTCACTTTATGGATTTACTGACACCGCTCACACGAGCTATGATTTTGAGACAACCGTTGTCATACACATGAAAACGCCTTGGTTCCGCTTCCCAAACAGGCCGGTTTTCACAGCCATACAACAGAACTGTCAATACTGCAGCCTGATACACACGCCACTTTATGTTCACGGATATGCCGCCTTGACGCCAGAGGTCTTTCAAATTAGCAAACGCGACCCGAGCATTGCAGGTTTGTGCATTGACCTCATCTGTCACACTACGATCAAAACTAATACAACTTCGAATGTGTATAAAATGCTCCACCACACTAAATACCCAGTTTGATAGCACGCTTGCAAATATGCCCTTCCTTCTCCTGACTATTACCTTACCTTATCCCCCACTTGTTCCATCGCCTGCAACCACAAACAGACTCACGCATTATTCTGAATAACGTCATGGTCATGCCTGACGGTACGCCATCCACGCATTGGAAATAAACATCGTTATGATAACGTGACACCTTATGTGTACAAAGTGCACCCCAATGGACAGGATGATTTAGGTCAGTTCATCCAGGAACACCTGCGTCTTTTCCTCCATTTCGGAACGATGGCTGCGTACTTCAGATTGAAAAGATTTTTGAAAGATATTTGAAAACCGGATCCAGAAGCATTCCAGCTTTCGGCTCATTATCCCGTCGGTCATGAAATAGGTGGAAATGAAGAGAAGGCGCTTTCGACGTACAAAACCATGTGTAAGGAAGCTTTTGGAGCAACACATGTATTTCCGTACCACGTCTGCCCCTGCGGCACCTCCTGTTCACGATGATGCAAAAGATTTCACGGTCGACAACTCTCAATTCAACTGCAGGCATTCTCCCCAAAATACACTCCTCCCCCATGATGAACCCCACAATGCTCCTTCCTCAATGAAGGGAGTGAGAATCGATTCCGGTCTACGCTTGCCCTGGCCATGGCATACATCTGAGGCCAGCTCATCGTACGAACAGGCAACACCACCAGATATCTATGATCACATGTATCTGCAGGTTGGAATCTAACTTGGCCAATGCACGTCGCTCATGCTCATGTACGTCCTCACCCGTTCGCATCGTTCGCGTACCTATTATATGCACGTAAATATCGATTACGGTTTTTGAAATCGGGAAGTTTCGCCTTATTGAAGCAGTTAGAAATGGTGATAACTATTGACTGCCATTTGTTTCGGAAGGCATTCTAGCTCACATCGAAGCACTTTCTAGCAAACCTTTCGGACACTTTCCTATTTGAGCCCTCAACATAGACATGGCTGTCTCATTACCTCGTTTGGATGGCAGCAATGAACCATCGTGATTCCTCGATAGACCCACATTATCCTAACTATAATGACAACCATAATCGGCTCATCTAAGATGCCCATGTACGGGGCTGTCCACAAACCGAAGTCGCGATGATGGTACCGCAAATATCATACCTAGTCTGATGGCTTGTCCGTAGCTCACCATGACCTACACAACTATTACTCATCAAACGAGCGTTACAAAAAAGACCGGTTCAGTCCAGTTATTTTTGTGCAAGGACTAGAAAGCAGTGACCATTTTACTATCCAACGACGCTACTGGTGGTTCGATGTACCGGTGAAGACCGAATCTTGCCTCAAGTCAAATATAACGTATGCTGACCATAAAAAACAAAAAACTTATTAACTGTGACGAATTACTTGGCTTGCCGCAAACAGAAGAATTTTTCATCCAGGTTGCGAATGTCCGCCCCAATTCGAGTTTGCGCGGACGTAATGCGCGTGATTATTGTCTAAGTCGTTTTGAGGTTACTTCCAAGTCTCATACGTAAGGAAACACGCGAAGAAGTAATCTTTTCCACAAAAGTTCCCACCTTCTTTATGGGGACAATGGACGAATCCACCGGTGGCCACTAAAATGCGAATTGCGCGCCCACAGTTGCTCGGATTTCTTTTTATTTTAACAATATAAAACTGCGGCCACGTGTGGAGATCTTCGGCGCCTGAATAATCACAATCGAATGCTAAAACTTCATGCTAAATTTTCCTTTGTTTCAACCACGATTTATGAGCAGTTTCGGGTGTGCGTCCAGGGGTTGACGCATCGAGGCACAATGCATTTTTCTGCGAAACCCTTCGGCTAAAATAAAAACTCCACGTCAAAATGTTGCACCTCTTTGCATATATACTCAGTCTAAAAATCCCTCACATCTGCACACACCCCCACATTTTTTGCGATTTGCTTTAATCGAGCTCTTTTGAAAATTATTAACACATTCCGCTTTGAACTTCGTGTGCTATGGCTTCGGAAGTAGCTATCGTTGAGAAATTTGTGGGTGTATCGTTTTCATCCTTCATGGCATTTGAGAAGACCCGAAATGAATACATGAAGGATAACTTTGTGGCATTTGTGCGTTCATCCAGTAATCGAAGCACCAACGCTATTTTGCGTTACAAATGGGTGCACTACAAATGCAGCAGGCGCCATCCAAGGCCAACGGATAGCCGTGGAATCCGAAGAAGTTAGTAAGCCGAGCGTTTTTTCTAATAAAAAGGTACGCATAGCACCAGCTGTTCAGTGCGGTTTTGTCTACGGAGGCAGAGGAACCTACTAGCAGTGACCTCTTATTTTCTTCAACACAACCACAAACTGTCAAAGTTTCTGTACGATCGGCTTGCAGTTAATCGACGCCTAACCGAAGACGATTTGGGCACATGCAAGGCCCTGCTGAAATATGGAACGCTGTCATCTAAGTTGCGGCAGTTTGTGGCGGAGGAATTCGGAAAGATTCCTACCACTAATGATATACACAACTACCGCCGGAAGTGTCGACCGGCTATGTTGAGTAGGTGCCTAATGGTTGGGTTTTAATGCGGCAGATGATATGTTTTCGGTTCTGGCAAAACTTCGGGGGACCGGACGCGTCCTTGTGTGTCAGGGAGAGGAAGGTCACTATAGCCACATATGTTTCTCCCGATGGCAGCAGATAGCGTTATTCCGACGCTTTCCAGATGTAGTAAGTGTGGACGGAACGCATGCAACAAACCGCCTTGGGTAAGCTTTTTAAAGCATCTAATATTCGGTATTTAGATATAAACCATACACATTCTTGATAACGGACGGCATGGGAACCGGGCTTCCAGTTATGTATGCGTTCGTAGAGAGCGAGCAGTTTGCTCCCATGCGTAAACTGTTCGGCTTGTTCAAAGAAATGATGGGCAAAGGGTATCCGGTCAGGACCGTTGTAATGGGCAAGTTGGCGGCGCAAATGCGTGCGGCAAGAGTCGCGTTCGGTTGTGACGATATGCTTTGCTACTTTCATGTCCACAAAGCCATCAGGAAGCACGTGTGTATCATTTAATATCCATTTATTTTTGGTCAAAGACATATTCTGCGAATAGCCGGCACATATTTCACAGCATGGCTTGTCTAGAAAATGCTGTGCAGTAGGTTTTATGTTCATCGAATAACAAGCACATAGATTCCGACAAAACCTACAACTTTTAAGCAGAACCGATCCTCTTCCTCTTCTTTCCTATCTTACGGCTCGCTGGTTGTACATCACCCGAAACTGGGCCATCCACGCACAGTCCGGAATTGTTCGTTTCGGTAATGTGACCAACAACCGATTGGAGAATGCGAACTGGCGCCTTAAAGATCGGGTGCACCACTCCAGCACGTTGGAGCATGCCATTCAAAAGGTGTCCCGGCACGCCGAGTGGCTCATGTGGGAGTTTGAGATGCATACGTCGTACCACTGCGACAGGCGGCAAATCCTGGAGGGTGACGCCTACGTTCTAAACGTAGTCCGTCGAATGACGACATATACATGCTCTCTCGTTTTGAGGCACTTGGGTCCGCGACCGCCGCGGCTACCGTATGAAAGTGTTGGAACAAACAAGGTGAGATCGAGCTACGTAAACTAACTTATAGTTTGTGGTGCAAACCCTCAGATGCTCCCAGACTGTCGACACCTGTGCTGGAGAATGCACATGCCCTTTCTACCAGACGATGTGACTCTATTGCGTACACCTGTTCTCGAGATCAGTCCGCTCCGAGCAGTAACTACTATTAATCATTGACTTTTTCTTAGCTTGCTTTCCAATCCACCAGCGATGGCTGTCTGATTACAACCTACCGGATAAAGGTGTACCCCTTACACTTGTTCCCAAACCACCGCCGGCAGCTTTCGACGGCCTTCGTAAACAACTAAATCGTGTGATGAATAAGCTTCAGAGGCTGGAACCCAGGAAGGCCACCGCAATCTTTAAACGGTTGGCTGATCAGGGACAAATCCTTCTGCGTCAAGCCTCAAAGTGTGCAACCGACGACCTGCCGTTGGTGGTCGAGGATACTGCACCTAAACCCAGATGGCGGTCTGGAAACGCTGACTTGGGCTTTTCTGTGCTCTGTGACCGGCCTACTACTGCCAGTGACCGCTGGTGTACAACGGATCGCGTGTCATATCACGCCGACTGTTGTGACGGTGAACCTTGCCCACTGTGTGGTGGTGCTCTTCAGGCCTGTCCCAAATGTGAGTCCACATGAAAATTAATTACTTTTGGTTCTTGGCTCCGGGCCATCCAGAAAACGCAGAGGTCTGCTTGCTACCCGGTCCGCAAACAGGGCGTCTTATGATGTTGACCTGGACAGAAGCACAGATTCCCAGCACAGTGTGTCCCGTAAGTCTATGTGCGTCCGTGTTTTCGGGTCCACAGAGGAACTACTCGACAGTCGTGAGTCAATGTCTGACAACTACGACTAACTCTGTAGGGCGCCAGCTAGATGAAATAGACGAAGATGATTTCCTTTGACCCATCGGCCCCGAAAAGTTTGTCTGTTAACTAGGTCCTATGCATTTCACGTAAGTCTCGGATTTCTTGGGAGGTGCAGTAAACGGGCATGCGAAATAACCGCTGAAGATTGCACTGTGTGAACAGGCATCTACGACAGCATAGTCGCTGCAGTGAATTTTTGGGTAAATATCTCTGCCAGTTTGTCGGCCGCCCGCCTTATGGTGATGTTTTGATAACTCGAATTGTATCTTCCTCTCATTTCAGGACTTCAGTGGCCAAATGAACACTCCTCACGAAGAAGAAAATGCGCCTCCCAGAAGGACATGTACACTTAAAACGACCAATATATCTCAACATTCAATGACGTCCATTTTGAGCCCTTTCCCCGTTACAGATGGATGGGTGCGCTAGTTAGTTTGGCATAGTGCGCCCCTGGCCGCATGTTAGTCATGTGCGTCGGTTAGGTTCGTTCAGCTGTCCGCTATGAATGACGTGCGTTCCATGTTCCTAGCATAATTCGCAACCTATAATGGAAAACTTTGCTTTTGTCAACAAACGTGCACGTTTAGCAGATAATTCACGTGCAATATGGATGTTTTACTGGCAAAAAAGTGTCATCGACCAAAATTTGTTTGCAGGATGCGCCTACGCATATATTGCATCTCCAAGGGCCATTTAGATTCTAGAATGTTGAGGAAATTTTCCCAGGTGGAAAAATACCTGAAAGTTACGTTCATTGTATGTGAGTCAAGGTTTCCCACATTCGCGATTTTTTGTCATCAGGTAACGCATTCACAGTCGGTGGTGTTTATTGACCTTGAGAGTTCGCTCACTTAAACAAATCGCCATAGTAAATGATTTTCAATAATACGGGAGCATATACATTATACGTGGACAGCCTACACAATGAAGTAGCAAGTCTGAAAATGCCGTAGGTTTTGAGAAATCGAACACATTTTGCGAATAGCCAGCGGCCGCCTAGGGCGCAGCCCGAGCCGGCGGCTAGACGCACAATGTATTTTTCTGCAAAACGCCTGCGGACGAAATAAAAACTTTAACGTCAAAATGTTGCACTTCTTTGCATATATGCGTAGACTGAAAACCCCCCTCATCTGCCGTTATTTTTTGCGATTTGTTTTAATCGATGACATTTGAAAATTATTGGCGCACATTCGGCTTTGAACTTCGTCTGCTATGGCTTCGGAAGTGGCTTTCGTTGAGAAATTTGTGGGTGTATCGTTTTCATCCTTCACGGCATTTGAGAAGACCTTAAATCAA
>NW_008752201.1:0-541 GCF_000715545.1 Opisthorchis viverrini | reverse complement strand
CCTTATACATAGACATTCTACACTATGAAGTGGCAAGTCTGAAAATGCCGTAGATTTCGAGAAATCAATCTCATTGTGCGAATAGCCAGCGGCCGCAGCCCGAAGTACAGCGCGTTCAAAGTCGAACATGCGCCCAAAAATTCGAAAGGGGATTAGTTAAAACAAATTGAAAATAGTGACGGCAGGTGAGTGTGATTTTCGGACTGAGAAATGCAACGTTTTGATGTAAAAGTTTTTATTTCACCGATAAAGTTTTTGCGGAAAAGTGCATTGTGCCTCCAAGGCGCGGCAGATAGAGGGAAATGTAGTGTCTGTAATCCGTTGTCACATTTACCATTCTTCCTGAACTTAAACCACACTTTGCAACTGTCGTACATACTGAATCGTGACTTTTGTTCTAATGTTACGACTACACAATTTTCCGGGGCGACCTGCTGACTTCTTGCTGAACGAGTGTATTGTAACGCATTTGGAACTCGACTGTATCTGCTTGCGAGTCTCTCATATAACCTTATGTGGGAATTAAGTTTCGTACGTATAT
>NW_008752200.1:215800-223238 GCF_000715545.1 Opisthorchis viverrini | reverse complement strand
CACTTGGTTTCTTTCAACGGGATCGATTTGCATCATCGGTTACATAGGCGCGGAGATTCCAATCCTTCCAGATAGTTTCTCTGCATTGTTGCGTAATCAATTTCCTCAAATGGAGCTTCCTGCCGCGGTTAAACCAGCTAATCTGGATGGAGCTTAAAACGAGTATCCTCCCGTACTACATTTAACGGTACCTGTATTTAGTTGCGGGTTCTTTTTTTCAGTTTAAGTTCCCAGAGGAAGTGTAGCTGGTATCTTGCAGAGCTATTTTATCAGGCTTAACTGTCCAATCCACATACTGAGTGACGTTGTATGCACTATCCCGGCGATTATGCAATTCTGTTTTTTGAGTAGCGTGTAAAGTGACTCTCTGCTGTACAGCTTGCCATTTGTACACAACATATCAACTGGTTGCATCTTATGAAGAAAACACTACAGAGAGTGCCTTACATATCTCGGACGACCGTCTATCAGGCGATGATTCCGGGTTACAGCGATATTGTTTCTGCACTGGAAATAGCGCTTGTCACTCAGAGTGGCTTTATGCATTAACTTGGACACAAAATACGAGTATTACGTGCATTTCTATGGGTGTTCTCCCTGGTAAGGTGATCAAGAAGTCCGGAGGTAATCTCGATTTGGTGCTGCAGCTAACTCGCGTAATATCCGCTTTTTGACCACACAAACAAAGTGGATAAAAGAATCAGAATCTGCAGTTAAAACAGCAACGTACACTGCAACGATAAACTAAACAGATCAAGTATTTACTGTAAACAAAGCGAAAACCCAAGTTAGAAAGTAGCCACAGGCTTCAATCTGGGAAATAGTGTGCTGAACAGCAACTGAGGGATAAGCCGCATTAAACAGCACTGATGTATTGCTCGCCACTGAAGCTGAAGTCCTTCAGACCCTACTAACTAACTGATCAACGATCACTCAGACACTGCCACAGGCTTATGACTGTTCTAAGAATGCGTAGAAATCCTACGAAATTTACCTTACATCCAGTTATTTTATACAAAAAATGGGTGGCTGAAAGACAATGCCTATTATGGACAGACGGTTTCAGATGTTAACCAATGCTAGGTTAAATTCAAACAGACATGCGCAACGCCCACAGTTTACCTGATTGGCCAGTCTCAGTGGAACCCAAAGTCCTTTTATGTTTTCCCAAATAAACAAAGCTATGTGACCAGGTGTTCTCCAGTTACATGCTGAAAACACTGCAAAAAATAACTTATAAACTGATGAAATCAGCTTCTCAATCTATCGAATCCCAGAACATGGTCATAGTGCACAACAATGGACACGACAGCTTAACTTTGTTATTTAGGTGTATAAAAACCTACAGTGTTTAACACGTATATCTTTTGTTTCTGTCCTACTGGAAAATGTATGTGGGTTCCACTTGTGTGACACCTCATCATTTTCGATTTATTCACATTGCGACGGAAAAGTCTGATTGACTCGAAGTAAAATTTATTCAAAAGTAACTCACTACGGCTGCTGCGGCTGCCAACAATTTCAGTTGACACGCGGCCCCTTTTTCCCTGTTCCCATCTATACCTAGCGGCACTTCTCGTTTTGTCTTAAGACGAATTGGGCCTGCTCGTTTATCTTAACTTGGCAGGCACTCGGACGCTCTCCTGCACTTGGTTTCTTTCAACGGGATCGATTTGCATCATCGGTTACATAGGCGCGGAGATTCCAATCCTTCCAGATAGTTTCTCTGCATTGTTGCGTAATCAATTTCCTCAAATGGAGCTTCCTGCCGCGGTTAAACCAGCTAATCTGGATGGAGCTTAAAACGAGTATCCTCCCGTACTACATTTAACGGTACCTGTATTTAGTTGCGGTTTCTCAAAACGAGTCTTCTTCAGTTTTTCTGATTGATTTACATGGAGCTAATAGGTTTTGGTTGTTTGTTTATTTGCCGAGCTTGGCAGCTTGATTACAGAAGCTTCTTATCCAATACGAGTGACATCATCAGGGTGGGTTTGGGGGGAGAGGGGGTAATTCCTGTGTCTGCATGGTTTTTAAATCGTATCTGGTAGCCCAATCGCGATTGTTTGGTCATGAGGTGGCTTATGGTAATTTAATCAGTCAATCTGAAACATGAGTTGCGTTATGGTCTCGGTTCTTTGTGCCTGGCTGTTTCGACGGTTGGTCTCAAACCTGTTCCCCTGTTATGATTGTTCCTTTTCCTTTTTCGGACCTCCTCTTGAGTAGTTGGCCGGAAAAATGTTTATTGGCAGCTTTCTTTGATTTACCTGGTTTTTTATTGTTGTTGGACCTAGTGGAACCTGGCGGAACGACATTTTGTCCAGCTTAGTTTGCAACGTGACTGCAACCATAAACTGGATTATGGCATCGTGGTAGCGAAAACAGTCGAGTGTGTTACTCCAACATGGGTCGCATGGGACTTTCACTCCTATGCTTCAAACAAAATCACACTTGTATTGTGATTAAAAATAGCCTTCCACAATACTGATGCTAGTATTTCATCATACGTTGGTTTCTTATGCTGTCACTATCTGAAGGCGAAATGCGAACAGGCACCGCTTTTTTGACATGCCAGGCTGTAATTCGGGGCGTTGGTCCAAGATGACACCATAACATGAGTTTTCGCGGACCGTGGCACGCTGGTGCGTTTTTTGGAGAAGCCAGTAAGTAAACAATGACAACATCGAATCAGTACCTACGTACCTTGTTGACAAGCCTGCATATCCTTGATGCACAGCAAGCACAGTTAGCTAGAAAACGACAGGTGTCAATGACTAAACGATCAATTAGACACACAAATTAGCTTCCCTGTGTCGGGACCCGTACCAGCTTTGCGGTCTCTTATACTGAACGACCGATAACAGACCGTCCGTCATGTATATAAGTTGTCAGCACTACTGGACTTTCCTCTGGACAACCAGTCGCTATATGACTTTTGTGGACTTCCGGGTTTTCAACTCTCAACTTTGCCCCCCCATCCGGTTTAGCGGTTTCTTTGGACCACCGAGGAGCATGAGGACGACCTTGAAACTAGTTAACTCATATCTGGGTAATCATCAAAATCGCATGGCACACGCTTTCTCTGAAGATTCGACTCAACGATAAGTGAGTGTCGCAAACAGAAGGGTATTAAGGAATTTTTGTGAGCCATATAATTTTTTAATTAGTTCAGTGCAACTGATCCAAGTGTGAGTAAAAAACCCGGCCTGGTGGAACATGTGTTGGGGACTATGTTTATCCCTTTGAACTCCGCATCGTTTATGGACATATCTGATGTTGTTAATCAGCACCCAGCAAATGAAAGTGACTACCTAGAAACCATGGCGCTTTCTACGCTACTACTTAATATTTATAAATGCCCATGCATGCTACATTTGTATGCGGCTCCCTTGATATTGGAGAGAATGCTGGTGACTCAGGTAGAGTGAAAGGCCATTTATGTGTTCGTTGAATATGACAGTTTTATGGCAAGTGCTTCATCACCGCCGCTCAGTAGTCTCACCTTCGAATTGACTTCTCAAAAGCTACGACATTTTCAGGGGCGCCACCTCATAGTTTAGAATATATACGTATAATGTATATGTTCTTATATTATACAAATTATCTGCACTGGTGATTTGTTCAAGTGTGCGAATCTTCAAGGTCAATAAAAACCGCCTACTGTGAATACGTTGCCTAATAAGACGGCAGCCGGGGCCCTTAGCCGCACAATGCTCTTAGCCGCGAAATCTTTGTAAATGGAATAAAATGGCTTATGCCAAAATATTGCATTTTGTTTTGCGTGAGCTCACACGAGAAGCCATCCCAATCTACGTTGATCCTTTCGCAACTCACCAAATTTTATTGTCCACTGAAGTAATCAGGCCCGTGGCGGAAAATGTCTGATGGCATACACTCCTAGCATTGCTGAGACCCCTGAATGCCCAGAGGGGGCTCAAACGTTTGTACTCGTACTTTGAACCCAACTGTGTTTTGGTCCATCAGTGGCATGTCGCATCCTTCAAAAATTCAATTCCATTGTGCGAATACTGAGAGCCCGGTAATCGATTTATGCACAATTCCAAATCATACAGTTGATTAGCTGGGCCGAGTTACGTGGTCCACACCCAAACATACGAATTCTTAGCCGCTTAACAGATGTTTCCGCCGGCTGCTGCTCGTGGCTCGATGGACCAATGGGGTTAGCTTGTGAGCGAAGAGAACGTGTTCGGGGTTCAACTCCGAGTGACGTCGTAAAATGTTTTCGACTCCCCCGTCAGAACGTTCCTTTGGGTGACGCTACTGCCTTTGCTGAAAGCCATATATATATAGCATAAAATTGCCGTTAAATAAGATGATGGCAACTTAACTTCTGAGATGTCTTGGATATCTCGGTTGTTAAGTTTCAATCCAGGTTTCCGAGAGCAAAGATGTCGAGTTCCTGCCAAACGTTTATTTGAATAAGGGATGTGGGTAATCAGAAAAGGTTATGTGAAATAACAGACGTCAACGGAGGGTATATTAAGGGATGTGGATTCGTGTCGTGATGTTTCACTTTACATTCATTTTACAAACGTCGAATTGTGCACATTGAACGCGGAGCGGCATAGATTTCGTGAAGTAAGTTCATTAACTTGTTTGGGACTATTTTCTCGTCTGCATTGGCGGTCTATCTTTTTCTTAATTCATGTGTTCTAACTGTTCAACTTGTTCTGTTCTTGGTGGCGCTTATTAGCCGCATAATGCTCTTAGCTGGAAAGCCCTCACGAGTGGAGTAAAACATCCCGCAAAAAATATTACATTTTGTTGCGAACGTGCCCGAATTAAAAACCATCCCAAGCTGCGCCAATATTTTTGGAGCACGCCAAATTTCATTGTCCACTGAAGAAATCCTACCTGTGGCGGAAAAGTCTGGCGGAATAATTTCTCAGCATCGCCGAGACCCCGGGATACCTGAAAGGTGCTCGAAAGTTTGGACTGGTACTCTGAAGTCAGTTGTCCATCGGGGAAACGTCATAGTCTTCGAAAATTTAACTCCATAGTGAAAAAACTGAGCGCCATACATGGCTGCGCCCTCGACGCACATTGAATTTTTCTGCAAAACCCCTGTGGGTGAAATAAAAACTTTAACGTCAAAATATTGCACTTCTTTCCAAATGCGCTCAGTCCAAAAATCACCCTTATCTGCCGTCACATTTTCTTGAGCACAATCACAAGTTGTCGAAGTTTCTGTACGACCGGCTTCCAGTTATTCGACGCCAAACCGAAGACGAGTTGGGCACATGCAAGGCCCATCTGAAATATGGAACGCCCTCATGTGAGATGCGGCAGTTTGTGGCGGATGAATTCGGCAAGACTCTCACCATTAAGCATATACACAACTTCCGCCGGGAGCGTCGACCGGCTTTGTTGAGTAGGTGTCGCATAGTTGGGTTTTATTGTGGCAGATGATATGCCTCCGGTCCTGGCAAAACTTAGGAAGGCCAGACGCGTCCTTGTACGCCAGTAAAGGAAGGTCACCATAGCCGCTTATGCTTGTCCCGATGGCAGCAGATAGCGTGCCTCCGGTCCAAAACTTAGGAAGGCCAGACGCGTCCTTGTACGCCAGTAAAGGAAGGTCACCATAGCCGCTTATGCTTGTCCCGATGGCTGGCAATAGCGTTGTTCCGACGCTTTCCAGATGTAGTGAATGCAGACGGAACGCATGCGACAAACCGCTTTTGGTAAGTTTTTTGAAGCACCTAATATTCGGCATGTAGATACAAGCTTTACACCTGATAACGGACGGCATGGGAACCAGGCATCTGGCTATATATGCGTTCGTAGAGAGCGAGCAGTTTGCGCCCATGCGTACACTGTTCGGCATATTCAAAGAAATGATGGGCGAAACTCATCCGATTAAGACACTTATAATGGACAAGTTAATATCCATAATTTTTGGTCATAGACATTCTGCGAATAGCCGGCACATGCTTAATAATAATGATGATAATAATAATAATGTATATTCCCAACTTGTTGGTGACATACCGTCTGGCATGATCATGCGTTCACAGTCAGGCTGGGGTATTATAGGGGGATTTGCTGGCAGTGGGGATTGTGCGAAAAGGGGACAATGTCATAAACAGTGGGAGTTACTTGATTAAATAATTTTAAAATGTTTCTTTTGCAACTTGTAGGGAACAATAGGCATGGGGTCCGAGTAATTCAGTGACTCAGTTGGCTGACATGAACTAAAACTTGAAAACCATTGCTGGCCATGAGTGACCTTGGGCGGTTGGGTAAATGGCCGGAGTCATAACAAGCAAAAGTGGAGGTGGGGATGGGATAATTCGAATTGGGAGAACACGACAAGTTTAGTCTCAAAAATGTGGTGCAATCTGAGAACAAGCAGACCCACTGGTTGCTCTGTTGCTGGGAGGTCCGGTGAAGGGGTTAGGTTCAATGGGGACACAGAGGTGGTTGAATTTGAACGAGTAGTCCAATAGGTTGGAATGAATGCCATGGTGGTCGTTGGGTTCAATGAAACGAGTAGGCAAGAGGGCACTGTTGAGGGGAGGAATGGAACAGTTGCGGGTGTGCTATCAAACTGAGTATGACAGTGCCGTGCCATCATTGGCCTGACATGCTTCAGTTTTATAGGCCAGGTGGAGTGGAGATCAGCTAACTGGGTCGTCCAAAGCGGGCACTTCCGAAGTTCAAAGCTTGGGAAGGTGAGTGGTTGGGAGGAGATTCGCAAAACATGTTGAGTTTGAGGGGATATAAAATGGGGTAATATGCATTAATATACACAGAAAAACTTGACGTCAGCTGCAATTAGGGCGATAACAGGTGATTATATAGAGTAGGAAACATTTGTACATAGTAGGCTAGCGACCAGGGGCTGAGTTTTCTAACATGCGATATTATATTAAAAGGGATCTAGTAAAAACCGACATAAGCGCGCAGAAGCGTGGTATGGGAATCAGATGTGTAAGGGCTGGCGGGAATGGACTCCTTAGCTAACCGTTTAATCGAGTGTTTATTACATGAGTTGGGTTATACCAGTAGAGGAAGTGTGTGCTTGAGAAATAGTCACCAGTCCACGAAGAACTGTTATCAGCTCTAATCTGTGGGTGATGCATAGCGATGAAGACTTTCGTGTCTACCACTGGGAGTGGTGAGTGGATGTATTCTCTGTTTGGATGACGTAATAGCTTTGGTGCGGTGTAACCTCTATTCTGACGAAAGCAGATACAACTGTGCTCGCCGATGTAGGCCATGGGCATTGCAGAGTATCTTCGGGCTATCCCAAGTGATCTTTTTATTTTCTTCCTTTTTTGCAGATGAGAGGCCAGTTTTTTTCCATCTGTGGTTTAGGGCATTGCCAGTTGCATAACTCCACCGAGGCGAGCCCAACACCAGCAGCAACAAACAGAAGTCAGCAGTACTTTTTTGATTTCCTGAATTTAAAGGCCAG
>NW_008752200.1:208138-210117 GCF_000715545.1 Opisthorchis viverrini | reverse complement strand
GGATAACTTCGACCCTGCAGGTTTTAGAGGGTGGTAGTAAGTCTTCCATAATCGTATCAATGACGAAGATCAAGAGGAGTGTTGAAAGTGGACAACGCTGACATCACTTGATGTGGTGAACTCAAGCAAGAGCTTCCCGTAGACCCCCACGCGGCCGCGGGAGTTGGTGTACAGGGCCTCAACTAGGGTCAAGAATTTATGGGGAACACCTTTGCTCCGCAGACACTGCCATAGTGCCTGACGGTCTATAGAGTCAAAGGTAGCTTTCAGATCAAGGAACACAACCATTGTTGGATTCTGGAAGCAGTGTCACTGCTCCAGAATCTGTCAGAGGGCTAGAATGTGATCGGTGTATCCTCTTGCAGGGCGGATTTGCCTCCCCCTGTGTTCAGTCAACAGTCAAAGGATAAAACCAAAAAGGACAATCGATGCCACAGCTACCAAGCTGATGCCAAGGTGGTTTTCACACAGCATCTATGTACCCTTTTTGAAGACAGGACTAATTGCCGATATGCCTTATTCTGCAGGCACCTCTTCGTTTCATATAGCACTACTATGTTTTGTCAGGTGGATTATCAGGGATTTCATGCCTTCTTTGATGAGGACCGGATACAGACCATCCGATCCTGGTGCCTTTTTTAGTCTTAGTATGGTATTTTATACTTTATTTCTCCGACGGGCGATTAAGGTTTACATTCCACTCGTCCGTATGCACTATATTCACGGGCTGGGTTGCAGTAGGCCAGCTAAATTGTTCTTCGAAGTGTTTGGCCCATCTTTTCAATCGACGTTTTTATGAGTGAATTAATGAGCTGCCTTCTTCACTTATCGTTTCACTGTCCGTTGCTTTGCTATGGGGTAGTCGATCCTATCATTTGATGTAGAACACAGCTGTTCCCGGGTTCTAAACCCTTCTCCGTCTCCCGATCTTTCGACTTCCAGGTGGGCTCTCGGTTTTTCCTTAGACTCTTCACAACTTGGCGTTTGAGGGATTTGCGTGTGCCGTCAAATTCGTTGCCTGCTGGTATAGCTTTCCTGGCATCAATCATGGATAGCGATCTCGATGATAACCACTGGTTTTCGGACGGACAGCACTGAACGCCGCTTACACCTTTCACATTTCGCCACACTTCATTCACATGCTCATTGTCGGTGCAGTATTGGTTTACTGCGGAGAATTGTTGGGGTAGCTCAGATTGATACTATTGAGCTAGTTTTTCGAAGATAGTGGATTGGCATGCTTCTTGCTGACTTGCGAGGACCTGAGGGAGCACGGACTATTAGGCGTGCGCGCTCCATGGCGTGGTCGGAGTCAAGTTGTGTTCCCCAGAAGAAACGGCAGTCTTGAATTGTACAGAAGAAACGTCTTGAATTGTAGCTCTCCACCGGTGGCTTATGGCCACGTGACCCAGTTGGGCCCACGGTTGATTTGCAGTTGTTGGCCGGCCGCCTACTCGATGCGAATGTATATGCTGAAAGTTTGTACTGACCAAACAGCCCCAGACCGCCTCATAGCACGACCACCCACAGTTCGGGATCTCACCGCTCTTGGTCTGTGTGCTTCACTTTGGACTTCCTCGGGGTGGTTTAACCTTGTTCCGACCATTTCTATCCCGCGAGATTATTGATGCACTTTTGTCCAACCACGACGTCAAGGTGGCATCTTTAGCTTGAGACTCGGTGTGTGCAGCCAACACCGAATACCTGCTTCAAAATTATGTTAACCAGAGTCGTTTGGTACCCGAAGTAACCCAGTGGTTAAGGCGCGATCCTACGACGAGGTAAATCCATGGTCCTAACCCAACCTTGGTATGTTAACCGCTGGTGTTGATGCTCGAGTGACCTGGCAATTTTCCAACCCGCATTTTTATTTGGTTGACCCGGCCTCCAGACACTGAAAGGCTGTTGCAGTTGGACGGTCATTACCATTTTTACCCTTAAAGTCCTCATGCCACGATATTCTCCAACATCCTACCAGC